>NC_085874.1:52860862-52873362 GCF_034702125.1 Engraulis encrasicolus | reverse complement strand
TTCTTAGCAATGAATGATCTGTAGCGCCTCCCTGAGGGCAGCAGTTCAAACTCAGAGTGAAGAGGATGGATGGGGTCATCTAAAATGTTCGTTGTTTTCCTGTGAACTGCCTTCCTGTACAGGCTGTCCAGTGGTTTTTGGGGTCTTCCTATGATCTTCCCAGCCATTTTCACCACTCTGGACAGCCTGTTCTTGTTCAGCAGGGTGAGGTGGCCATACCAAACAGAAATGTTGTAGGTAAGGACACTCTCTATTAGGCTTACGTATGTCCAATAAATGCTTTGACAATTTTCTGGCTCGAGACAACCAGACCTACAGGTATGTGGGTATAGTTGGGTGTAGTCGCTTTGGTTATAAAGTGTCTGCCACATGCAATGTAATGTAATGTAATGTAATGTAATGTGTAGTTACGCTTAGCTCCACCAGGGGGCTCTGGTCTGGTGGCAGCTGTGACTGAATAGCCTCAGCAGGTCTTCACAGGCAGGGGACACCAAGCTACATGCACAGTACAAAAATATTAAAGTATCTAGTATGCTATACCACACTGCTACAGGGACCGTAACCAATGCCCTGTAATATCTGTAAGTCCCTTTGGATAAAAGCGTAAGCCAAGTATAATGAAATGTGACGTCACTTGGGTATGCAAAGGACATATCGTGTACTGCTATATTGTGCAAGTGTTATGAAACGCAATGTAATATAATCTGTGGGAGAGGGAGACACCCAGGGTGACATGACCTAGGCCAGAGTCGAAACCGGGGCCCCATGGGCACGCAAGGCCGTATCATGCATGTAGCGCATTGTGCCATAATAACATAACATTTACCACTGATTTACAAAATAAAATGATCTGTTCAGCATTAGTTAATTATTTACTAAGCCTTGATAATACCTTTTATGCATCCATTATTATAACCTTATGTGTTCGTTCTATTGTGTCAGACCTGCATTGGTAGGAAATGGATCGCACTCAATTTTTCTTCTTTCTTGTTGTTTTCTTTTTATTTTAACATTGCAGGGACTGACATGACAGACGTTTCGGCTGCACAGAGCCTTCTTCATGTCACTGCATTGGTGAAAAGCTAGACCAACAACCATGTCCACAGGCTGCAGCTCGTCAAGTTCCATTACAGCTACTGAACACTACACTGCAATTACACAGCACTATAATACATCATCAAGCCCAAGAACAGAACACGTCTTACTACACAGCACTGTAATACATCATCAAGCCCAAGAACAGAACACGT
The DNA here is from genome assembly GCF_034702125.1 of Engraulis encrasicolus. Lineage (NCBI taxonomy): Eukaryota > Metazoa > Chordata > Actinopteri > Clupeiformes > Engraulidae > Engraulis > Engraulis encrasicolus. Next base: position 52,872,112 of record NC_085874.1, on the reverse strand, counting down.
CTTACTACAGCAGCACTATAATACATCATCAAGCCCAAGAACAGAACACGTCTTACTACACAGCACTGTAATACATCATCAAGCCCAAGAACAGAACACTACACTGCAATTACACAGCAGCACTATAATACATCATCAAGCCCAAGAACAGAACACGTCTTATTACACAGCACTGTAATACATCATCAAGCCCAAGAACACGTCTTACTTAGGAGAGATGGAATAATGAAGAGATGGAATGATGGAGGGAGGGATGGAGGAGGAAGGGAGAGAGGTCTGGAGGGAGGTATGGAGGGAGGAGGGAGGTATGGAGGGATAGAGAAGGGATGGAGGGAGGTATGGAGGGAGGTATGGAGGTATGGAGGGAGGGAGGAAGGTATGGAGGGAGGGAGGAGGGAGGTATGGAGGGATAGAGAAGGGATGGACGAGGGAGGTATGGAGGGATGGAGGGAGGAGGGAGGGAGGTATGGAGGGATAGAGAAGGTATGGAGGGAGGTATGGAGGGAGGAGGGATAGAGAAGGGAGGGAGGGATGGATGGAGGGAGGGATTGAGGGAGGTATGGAGGGAGGTATGGAGGGATAGAGAAGGTATGGAGGGATGGAGGGAGGGAGGTATGGAGGGAGGAAGGGAGGAGGGAGGAAGGGAGGTATGGAGGGAGGGATGGAGGAGGGATGGAGGGAGGAAGGGAGGTATGGAGGAGGTATGGAGGTATGGAGAAGGGAGGTATGGAGAAGGGAGGGATGGAGGGAGGTATGGAGGGAGGAGGGAGGTATGGAGGGATAGAGAAGGGATGGAGGGAGGTATGGAGGGAGGAGGGAGGGATAGAGAAGGTATGGAGGTATGGAGAAGGGAGGGAGGGATGGAGGGAGGAGGGATGGATGGAGGGAGGTATGGAGGAGGGAGGTATGGAGGAGGGAGGGATAGAGAAGGGATGGAGGTATGGAGAAGGGAGGGAGGGATGGAGGGAGGAGGGATGGATGGAGGGAGGTATGGAGGGATAGAGAAGGTCTGGAGGTATGGAGAAGGGAGGGATGGAGGGAGGTATGGAGAAGGGAGGGATGGAGGGATAGAGAAGGGAAGTATGGAGAAGCGATGGAGAGAGGGATGGGGGGAAGTATGGAGAAGCGATGGAGAGAGGGATGGCATGAGAGACCACTTTTGTTTGCAAGGCCTCAGACTAAGGGGGGAATAGAGCATAGCTGAAGGGTTGGAGGGACTTTGTGGGCAGCGGCTGTCACTGACAGTTTTGGTTGGGCCCGTTACAAAGTCATCTGAAAGGGCCCCAAACCCCAGTACATACAATGTAATGAGGACCCAATGTTGGGCCCCCTGTCTCCCTGGGCCTGGGACAGCTGACCAGCTTGCCTCTCTGGCCTGCCTGCCTGGCTGTAGTAGTGAGCTGTTGCCTGTTCGCGCTGCCTGCTAGCTAGCCCTCGCTAATGCACTGACTATGTAATTTCAACAACAAACACTGTCTGTCGTCTTGGTAACGCACTTGGGAAGTTGCGGCGGCTTTTACTCAGTTTTGTTTGGCAAGAATAAAAGAACAAGAAAGAAAGAAAAAAGAAAAGATGGAGGATGGCCATGAATGTGGAGGGAGGGAGCAGCAGAATCCGCCTGCAGGGCTGGTCTGGCCATCTGGCATACTGGGCATTTCCCAGTGGGCCCTGCACCCTTGTGGGCCCCTATTTTCAAAAATGTAAAAAAAAGAAAAATATTTTTTTGCATTTCTGAAAAAAAGGGGGCCACAAGGATGCAGGACCGCTAATTATGAGGAGGCCCTTAAAGGGACACTGTGCAGGTAATGGTAAAAAAAAAGTACTGCAACTATGCTGCTCATTGAAACTGGGCTGCCTATTGCCAAATCTGATCTTTACATGAAAGTGTACTAAGTAATAAACAACATTTTCTAGTATGGTCCAAGTACAGTCATTTTTGCAGCTAAAAATAGCTATTTTTGGAAATTCAAAATGGCAGACCATGGAGAAGATTCCCCTTTTCATGTATGAAAAGTGCAATTTTTCCAGTCATAATGAATACTTAGAATTTGATGCTGGTGGTAAGTATTCATGAAAAAGGTAACATTAGTGAATTGGCAGCATGACTTCTAGAAATAAACAACTACAAATCTCACACAGTGTCCCTTTAAAGCCAAAAGTGCCCGGGTCCTATTTCTCCCCCAGTCCAGCCTAGATGCTCTTTACTTCATCTGGACTCTTTACACAGTAAATAATACAGTGTTAAATCAACACTTAGAGAGTACTCTGGCACCAGATACACTCTAGAAGATGTGAAATGGACTCTTTAAATGTTGACTTACGTAACACTGCGTTTTTACTGTGTACTTCATCTGGCCTTGTATTTCATTTCTCTTTTCCTTGATTTCCCCTTTTTTCTTTCTCGTTCCCGTCTGACATGTCAGTTCAGTTGTGTGGTTTCCACCACATCCAGTCCTCCTCCTTGAAAGAGAAGGTCACTGGAAAAGAACGCCACATATTTAACAAACCCCCTTCTGCTCTCGAAGTACTAATTTACGAAATAAAAATTGTGATGATTCCTACGGTACGCCGGATGATGGATGGGGGACGGTGCCGGACCGACCGGCAAGTTTGTGACGGAACGGAACGGAAAGGAAAAAGGAAATCACATGAGACCATAAAACTCAAACCTCCAGTTAGACTCGCACTCATCTACAATAGGGCAGTCATGGGTGAGCGGTTAGGGCGTCAGACTTGCATCCCAGAGGTTGTCGGTTCGACTCCCGACCCGCCAGGTTGGTGGGGGGAGTAATCAACCAGTGCTCTCCCCCATCCTCCTCCATGACTGAGGTACCCTGAGCATGGTACCGTCCCACCGCACTGCTCCCCATGGGGCGCCACTGAGGGCTGCCCCCTTGCACGGGTGAGGCATAAATGCAATTTCGTTGTGTGCAGTGTGCAGAGTTCACTTGTGTGCTGTGGAGTGCTGTGTCACAATGACAATGGGAGTTGGAGTTTCCCAATGGGCTTTTCTTTTTTTCTTTCATCATCCGACCTCCAGTCAGACCTATAGGTAACACTTCGTATTAATGTGTGCTTATAAAGCATTAATAACTCTTAGAAAATAATGAACAAATGACGAAGAAAGCATTAGCAAATGTTTGTAAATGACTTGTAAATGTTATGTTCATATTTTATAATTATCAAACATTTACAAATTGTTTGTAAATGACTGATAATACTCTGTTAAAAGATGTGTGAAATGATGAACATATTATTTGTAGATATTTTACTAAGTATGAACAAAATGTAGCTAATAATAGCAATATTTGTTAATGTTTTGTTCATCATTAGTTAATTACTAAGCAGACATTAATATAAAGTGTTACCGACCTATATCATATTTGCTCTGTTCACAAACACCGTCTGCAGCCAAATGTGAGTGTTATACGTACGTTTTTCTTATGTTTGCCTCCACTACCTTGGCAGTTACAGCAATATCAATGTTTCAATGTATGCAAATACTATATCCTACTCAAACTTCTGCAATGTGTGTTATGTGTACCCGCTGCTTGACAGTTAACACCTAAGTTCCCATCTGGGTTGATCATATGAGTGTCCACACTACTGCACTGCTCCACTACGTCTTCCCAGTCCTCATCGTAAAGAGACAAAAACAGCTGCCCATGTGGTTTGCACAGGCTCTGTGTGTGTGTGTGTGTGTGTGTGTGTGTGTGTGTGTGTGTGTGTGTGTGTGTGTGTGTGTGTGTGTGTGTGTGTGTGTGTGTGTGTGTGTGTGTGTGTGTGTGTGTGTGTGTGTGTGTGTGTGTGTGTGTGTGTGTGTCAGGCCCTGTGCTTGCGTCACTGACAGTGTGCGAACAGATACTCCACATTCTTCACAGTAATGGGGGGAATGTGTGTTTTTACCGGAAGTGCATCGAGGGAATGTGTGTTTTTAGATGACTGACATAGAGCACGTGCACTGGTGGAGAGAGAGGGAGAGAGAGAGAGAAGGAGAGAGAGAGAGAGAGAGAGAGAGAGAGAGAGAGAGAGAGAGAGAGAGAGAGAGAGAGAGAGAGAGCGCGCGCGCGCGCGCGCGCGTGTGTGTGTGTGTGTGTGTGTGTGTGTGTGTGTGTGTGTGTGTGTGTGTGTGTGTGTGCGCGTGTGTGCACACGTGCGTGCATGTCTGTGTGTAAAATGTGCTATTTGTAAGTTGTTTTGGGATCGAGGGCCAGCAGGTTCACATTAGCTAGCAAATACGTGTAGGGAGAAGTAAATAACCAATTAGCCAATTAAAAAGCTAATAGGCATAAAGCACCAAGATTAGATTGATCGATTGATTGATTGTTTACATTTATTGCCATTTCAGCAGCTATGGCTATAACATGGCCAATACAGATTGAAAAAAAAACATTTGCACCAAGATTAGCAATGTTGGTGTTGCGGCCTGAACACCTACTACACTCTATAGCAAATGATGCAGGAAAAAAGAACAATATTGTCCTACAATAACACAAGGAGCGTGCGCATGTTTGTGTGTGCATGTTAGTGTGTTCATGCCTGCGGGTGTATGTTGTAAATGTACAGTATGTGTGTGAGAGAAGTGTTTCATCTTTCCTTTTCACAGCGGAGCGCTAACGCTAGCACCCCTTGTTTTCATTTCCTCACCAGTAACAGATTACATTGCTTGATGACAATACATTACATTACATGATATTACATGATGACATTACATTACATTACATTACATGATGACATGATGTTACATGATGACATTACATTACATTACATTACATGACATTACATTTCATTACATTACATTACTTAACATTACATTACATGACATGACATTACATTACATTACATTACATTACATTACATTACATTACATGACATTACATTACATTACATTACATTACATTACATTACATTACATTACATTACATGATGACATGATGTTACATGATGACATTACATTACATTACATTACATGATATTACATGATGACATTACATTACATTACATTACATTACATTACATTACATGATATTACATGATGACATTACATTACATTACATTACATTACATTGCATGATGACATACATTACATTACATTACACTTAGGTGATGCTTTTTTATCCAAAGCGACTTGCTGTTATTTTAGGCACAGGGTATTGGTCACAGGCCCAGGAGCAAAGTGGGGTTAGGGGCCTTGCTCAAGGGCACTTTAGCCATGGAGGGAGGTGCTGGTGAGGTTGGGATTTGAACCTGCAACCCTCTGATCTAGAGGCAAGCACTCTTGCCATTCATCCTAGTCTACTCCACATCTGCCCACCACAGAGCATGCTTTGCCTGCAATCGGAATATCGCAATATCTGCATGTCTCCCACTGAGATATGTCATGTTTGTGGTTTGTGCTGCGTTCAGCCTTAATCAGCTTAGGGAAAGTGCATGCAGTTATTCTACCCCTACCCCCTAACCCTAACCCTACCCCTACCCCTAACCCTAACCCTTAACCCTATATGGCATGTCGGAATAGCGGTATGTCGGAATAACGGTCGCCCCCCAACTTGGGCACAGCCAGTACATACGGTCAGACACAACAGATTCCTCTGGTGCAGAACATAGGCCTGTAGCCTGGGCACAAACAAGATATTCCTCTGGTGCAGCATACGGGTAGGCCTGGGCACAAACAAGATATTCCTCTGGTGCAGCATACGGGTAGGCCTGGGCACAAACACCAGATTCCTTATGTGCAGAACATAGGCCTGTAGCCTGGGCACAAACACCAGATTCCTTATGTGCAGAACATAGGCCTGTAGCCTGGGCACAAACACCAGATTCCTCTGGTGCAGCATACGGGTAGGCCTGGGCACAAACAAGATATTCCTCTGGTGCAGTAGGCTACATATGGGTAGGCCTGGGCACAAACACCAGATTCCTCGGGTGCAGTACATAGGTCTTTAGCCTGAGCAAGGCCACAGGAACAGCAGGCAGCAGGGAGGGAGCAGGCTTCACTCCGCTCCAAAGTAAAGTTTGCTTGTCCACGGAGGGTTGGAGATGAAATTTGCTGGAATGTTGTTGTGCAAGAGGGGACGGTGTTTTAAAAGCCAAAGGCAAGCTCTGTATACTGAACATTGGATGGGGACCGAGGTGTGTGTGTGTGTGTGTGTGTGTGTGGTGTGTGTGTGTGTGTGTGTGCGTGCGTGCCTGTGTGCGTGCGTGCGTATTTGTGCCTGCGTATATGTGTGTGTGACAGAGTGGGGGCTTGCTTTATTGTGTGTGTGTGTGTGTGTGTGTGTGTGTGTGTGTGTGTGTGTGTGTGTGTGTGTGTGTGTGTGTGTGTGTGTGTGTGTGTGTGTGTGTGTGTGTGTGTGTGTGTGTGTGTGAGAGTGGGGGGGCTTCTTGCTTTATTGGGCAGCACAGGAATGTCCTTTTTCTAACACAGTTGTAGCTTTTGGTTTTCAGCTATTCCCCTCCCTCTCTGGAAGATAAATAAAGAGATATATTTCCCACTAGGGGTGTGTGTGTGTGTGTGTGTGTGTGTGTGTGTGTGTGTGTGTGTGTGTGTGTGTGTGTGTGTGTGTGTGTGTGTGTGTGTGTGTGTGTGTGTGTGTGTGTGTGTGTGTGTGTGTGTGTGTGTGTGTGTGTGTGTGATATATATTTCCCGTGGGCTGCAGCTGGATCTAAAAATACACTCAGCATAACATTATTGCGGCATCTGGCCCAGCCACTTGTGTGAGTGTGTGTGTGAGTGCGAGTGCGAGTGCGTGTGTGTGTGCCTGCGAGTGCATGTGAGTGTGCGAGTGTGTGTGCGTGCGTGCGTGCGTGTGTGTGTGCATGCATGCGTGTGTGTGTGTGTCTGCCTCTGCCACTAGGAGTCTGTCTTCAGTGTGTGTATGTGTGTGAGTGTGTGTGTGTGCGTGCATGCAAATGCGTGTGTGCATGCGTGTGTGTGTGTGTGCGTCTGGCTCTGTGTGTCTGTCTTCAGCGGTCGGGTTAGACGGCCAAAACCCACGAGCGGGAAGAGAGCTGTAATGCGGAATAGCGGAGAGAGAAAACATCATGTACCTCCACACTGTACCACACGAGAGAGAAAACATCATGTACCTCCTACTGTACCACACGGGACTGACTGCAACTCAGCTTTTTGCTTTCTTTGGTGTTTTTGTATTTTTTCGTTCATTTACTCAGTTATAAAAGCATCGTTTGCTATGCACATTCCAACATGGCCGCCCTATTGGATCCGAGGCCAAATACTGTAAGTGAATAAGAGTAGTGTACCATGCCTTCAGCCCAGCCTGATCCTGACCATCCCATAATACTACCATTTCCATTTCGTATTCATGGTCTGGACTTTGTTTGATCTGACGCAATTGCAGGAAGCAGGAAGGACATTTTCGAAAAAATCAGAATTTAACTTATAAGTTGTTGAACAAACATGTCTGACGTCTATCTATGGCGATGTAGGACCGAACATCCTAACGTAGGATAAAATTACAATGTAGGACCGTTTGTCAGAACACTGGTGTAAATCCTACCGGTAAACATCGCTCCACAGAAGACAGGCACCAGACGTAGTGTGGAGCCAAGTGTCTTGGCAGAAGTACTGTAAAAGTATATAACTTTTCCCTCCACTTTCTTCCTAACCAACAACGGCCAGGAGTGGGCATTTGAAACAGAAGCAGTGTTAACTTAAGACACAGGAAAGGCAAATGGCGTGATACAGATGAGGAGATGCAAATGAATGACTATTATATGACAACTTAATTATCAACTGCAAGGTAACATTACAAGGTTACTGTTTGTTACATAGGATACAACTAAATCAAAGACATTTTAGCCAAGATAACCTCAGAATGTTTAGGACAAAAAGAGAGAGGGAGAGAAAGAGAAACAGAGACACACACGTCTTGTGCATGGGAGAAAGAACTCAAAGAGGGGCTCATCATCATAGGCTTTTATACTGTAAGGAGAGGTGGCCAATGTCCTTCGTCTTGTAGGGTCAGTGACACCCGACCCCAGGGGTTTCAGCCACCACATGGCATGGGGGTGATGACCTCCTTAGTCAACTTTACTGAGATAACAGCAACAATATCAGTTCTGGGTCATCCAACAATTTCCATGTTTACAGTGCGTAGGATGGCGCTCGAGGCTACCTTCAAACAGGGCTGCTGAGAGCTTTCGCTGGGCCCAGGAAAAAGTCATCTGAGAGGGCCCCCCATCCAATACATACTACAACGTCATGAAACCCTTATTTTGACCCCCCCCCCCGTCTCCCTGGGCCCGGGACAGCTGACCCCTGTGTCCACCCCCATGTCGACTTCCCTGCCTTCAGCCAGCCGTTTGTCTTTTGAAAAACATACGCTACTGTTTGAAGAACTGTAAAAGACATCAGTGTATTATTTAGCAAGTTCGTGTTTTTTGACCCCATATTTAGACATTTGGTTGTCTCTCTGTAAATACTTAAGCTCTTTGAAGCGCTCGGCTGCTCACAGTGGCGACGTCCATTTATAGTAGTAGGCTGCATATTTTAGTCTTGTTGCTTCACTTCACAACAGTTAAAGCGAGACTAGGTCGCTGTTTTTAGGCCTTACAATAATATTTTCAAAGCTATTTGAGTGGGTTTGTCTTGTGATACACTACAGGGTGAAAAGGCCACTTCACTTCACTTCTGCATCTGCGTCCACTTTGCAGCCTCTGTGGCGGCCTCAGCTGTAACCTCACTGACAACACTCATAGGGCCCCCTATAGAGCACACTGGGGCCCCAGTGCAAAACACTCATAGGGCCCCCCCCTTTATAGCACACAGGGCCTCTGTGGCGGCCTCAGCTGTAACCTCACTGACAACACTCATAGGGCCCCCTATAGAGCACACTGGGGCCCCAGTGCAAAACACTCATAGGGCCCCCCCCTTTATAGCACACAGGGCCTCTGTGGCGGCCTCAGCTGTAACCTCACTGACAACACTCATAGGGCCCCCTATAATAGAGCACACAGGGCCCCAGTGCAATACACTCATAGCCCCCCCCCTATATAGCACACAGGGCCTCTGTGGCGGCCTCAGCTGTAACCTCACTGACAACACTCATAGGGCCCCCCCCTTTATAGCACACAGGGCCCCAGTGCAAAACACTCATAGGGCCCCCCCCTTTATAGCACACAGGGCCTCTGTGGCGGCCTCAGCTGTAACCTCACTGACAACACTCATAGGGCCCCCTATAGAGCACACTGGGGCCCCAGTGCAAAACACTCATAGGGCCCCCCCCTTTATAGCACACAGGGCCTCTGTGGCGGCCTCAGCTGTAACCTCACTGACAACACTCATAGGGACCCCTATAGAGCACACTGGGGCCCCAGTGCAAAACACTCATAGGGCCCCCCCCTTTATAGCACACAGGGCCTCTGTGGCGGCCTCAGCTGTAACCTCACTGACAACACTCATAGGGCCCCCTATAGAGCACACTGGGGCCCCAGTGCAAAACACTCATAGGGCCCCCCCCTTTATAGCACACAGGGCCTCTGTGGCGGCCTCAGCTGTAACCTCACTGACAACACTCATAGGGCCCCCTTACTGCACACAGGGGCCCCAGGACACAACACTCATAGGGCCCCCCCCTTTATAGCACACAGGGCCTCTGTGGCGGCCTCAGCTGTAACCTCACTGACAACTAGTGGCGGAACAATTGCACACTGGGGCCCCAGATCAAAACACTCATAGCCCCCCCCTATATAGCCTGGTAATTCAACACAGGACCCTCTACATTGACTGCCAATTATACACAGGGCCCCGGGCAAAATTGTCATAGGACCCCCTATAGCAGGGGTCCCCAACCTTTCTAGGTCGGAGGGCTACCAAGGGCTACTGAGAGATACCCGAGGGCTACTTTTGTTCAAACTCCTCTACTGATGTCTTAACATCATTCCAAAATACACTAGATTGAATGATAATTTTCTTATAAGTTATAAGTTAAATATTCTTTATAGGCTATAAAGAAATAATCTCATATTTAAATTAAGAAAAGCATTAACTGTGACTAAAATCTTGTAGTCGTGACTGTTTATTGACATCCTTGGTGGGCACCTCAGAAACTCCTGGAGGGCTACATGGCACCCACGGGCACCACGTTGGTGATGCCTGCCCTATAGGGCTTCCAGGCAAAACACTGATAGGACCCCCTATACTGGTAGACCCGGCCAAGAGTTCTGTAAGGTTCTCTTCTGAGCTCAGGCGACATTGGAGAAAGTGTCTTTATGTTTGATGGCTGTAGGCCTATCTTGTGTTTTTATTTATTTTATCCTTGACTGTCTCTTATTTAACCTATGTAATCTGTATATGTATGCTATGGACCATTGTGTCTGTCACAAATAAAGAATGAATGAATGAATGAATGAATGAATATACTGCACACAGAGCCCCAGTGCAATACATTCATAGGGCCCCCTATATTGCCTGGCAAGGCCTAGACAGGGCCCCCACCATAGGCCCTGCAGTCTAATGTGTCTTTCCCAAGCGGCAGTCTACCGTAAGCAAGTCTACTCTTTTTAGATCAGCGGCAGATCCAGGGTTGCCAGACGAGGCTGAGGATTTCCATCCCAAAAAATGATCAAAACCCGCCTGGAAGCACTGAATCCCGCCCAATTCTACTGATTTCTATGACCAAAAATTAGTTTTTTTTCCTTCTAAATGCCATATTTACCTGCAGACGGCCATCCTAAGCACCCCGATTGGGCGGGAAACCGCCCAATGTGGCAACACTGGGCAGATCACAGCTCTCTCTCTCCAGCAGCCCGGTGTCATTAGTGGCTAGAACTCTGGAACTAAATGTCCTGAATGCGTTCTGCGTTCTGTTCTCCGCAACTAGCCAGCTGATGAACTGGCCAGCTCCAACTGGCAACAACAACAACACACACACACAGCAGAACACACACACAGCAGAGCACACTGTACATGTGGCTGGAGGGCTTCTGCATGCGTGTGTGTGTGTGTGTGTGTGTGTGTGTGTGTGTGAGTGCGCTTGTGTGTGTGTGTGTGTGAGTGCTTGTGTGTGTGCGTCCGTGCGTGCGTGTATGTGGGCGTGCGTGGGTGTGTGTATGTGCGTGTGTGCGTGCGGGTGCGTGCGTGTGTGTGTGTGTGTGCGTGTGGGTGCGTGCGTGTGTGTGTGTGCGTGTGTGTGCGTGTGTGCGTGTGGGTGCGTGCGTGTGTGTATGTGTGTGTGTGTGTCTGTGTGTGTGCGTGTGTGCTTCTGCCTCTGTGACCATAATATGTAG
>NC_085874.1:52815862-52855862 GCF_034702125.1 Engraulis encrasicolus | reverse complement strand
GCAGGTTATCACTGAACAGAGGTGTCAAAAATAAAAGCAAAAGTAAATTCCTTCAAACTAGCACATGATATTACATAGCTGGTGTTACACCATTCACTCCAATGTACCTAATGAAATAGCTAGACTGTGTTGGTGCTGAAAAACACTAAAAATCTAACAAGGACCCACCACACAGTTGATCCAGTCAGTACAGAGTCAGCTGAACATACACCATGTGCAGAGGTCTATATGTTATAGTCAGATAAGTTACCTGTGTTGGAGGGAAACTGGGTTTATCTATTTTTCTTTTGTTTTTACTTTGACACATTGGAGTAGTAAAACTTAACAAAACTATAGCAAGAAGGGAGAGTAATGTGCTTGATTAAAACCCAAAGTATTTTAAATAGCCAAATACTTTTCCTTTCGGTCAGGTCAAGAGGAATGTAGTGCCGACTCTAAGCTGTTTTGGTGCCATGAGTTAGACTGGAGTTGAGCTCTAGAGCTTTCTACTGGATTGTCTTTTTTAAAGAAGCAATACAATAGCGCTCTCTGCTGGTCAAATACTTTTGCATATCAATTTCTCAGCATGGTGAACACATCTCCATCTCTGCAGTATGCATTACGTCCTTTAGTGCAATAAAAAGTACAGGCTTGTACTGTATAAAGTAGAGAGCCACCACCTATCAGGTAAATAGAATAGTAGAGTAGAGTAGAGTAGAGTAGAGTAGAGTAGAGTAGAGTAGAGTATCGTTTATTATTTCTGAGGGGAAATTAAGGTGACCAGTGGCATACATACATAAGTTATTGACAATATGGTAACTGGGGAACCTGGATTGTGTAAGTGTAAGCTGTGATTGTTTGACTTGAAAACAGCAGCAGCAACAGCAACATCAACATCATCAACAACAACAACAACAACAACAACAACAACAACAACAACAACAACAAACATACAAATAAATAGCCCTTGGGTACCGTACTGTACAGCAGTGTGAGAGGTGTTACCCAGTGCTCAGATACTGATGTGTCAATTCTAAGCTACAGTTTGAACATTAATAAACAAACAAATGATGTCCCTCACTCATTTCAAGCAGGGCCACTGACAGCTTTGGCTGGGCCCGGGACAAAGTCACCTGAAGGGCCCCCTCATCCAACACATGCAGTGTAATAATGAAGACCCACGTCAGAGATAAAGGAAAACTTGAATAAAACCCATACACACATGTAAATACATGTCTATGATGTCACCCCATAAAACAATAATATCGATTTGCATAGTTAATTTAAAGGGGTATGCCACTATTTTGGGGCTTAATACAGTTAAAATCGTTGGCCAGGGTTTATAAAGGTGGTAAAGTGTCTTATTTTTCATGTGAGCCGTTGTCTTGCTTTAAGACAAGTTAAAAGAGGGAGCATGTCGCTAAGCTAGTGAAAGTCAATGGATCCGTGTAGCATGCTACAATTTTAGCGACATATTCCCTCTTTTAACTTGTCTTAAAGCAAGACAATGCTTAACATGAAAAATAAGACACTTTACCACCTTTATAAACTCCAGCCAACGATTTTAACTGTATTAAGCCCCAAAATAGTGGCATACCCCTTTAACTTGCATATTTAATGGCTTTGGTGAATCTCAAATGAAAGAGTGATATTAATGGACAACATGTGGAATATGACAGGGAGAGGGGGGCATGAAAATATTCTTACAGAAGGTCCAAAATGGGGTCCTGTTCCAAACTTTTGGGCACCATTCTAGTCTGAGGGCTACAACCTTAAAGGGACACTGTGTGAGATGTTTAGTTGTTTATTTCTAGAATTCACGCTGCCCATTCACTAATGCTACCTTTTTCATGAATACTTAACACCACCATCAAATTCTAAGTATTCATTATGACTGGAAAAATTGCACTTTTCATACATGAAAAGGGGGATCTTCTCCATGGTCCGCCATTTTGAATTTCCAAAAATAGCCATTTTTAGCTGCAAAAATGACTGTACTTGGACCATAGTACAAAATAGTTGTTTATTACGTAGTAAACTTTCATGTAAAGATCAAATTTGGCAATTGGCAGCCCAGTACCTTTTTTGACCATTTCCTGCACAGTGTCCCTTTAATGAAAGCTGTCCAGTAAAAGTCATCAATGTTATAAGATTTCACACTGGGCACATCAAAGAGAAGCAACAGAATACATCCGACGTATGGAGTCAAGGGTGGGGTGCATTTCCTGTGAACTGTCATTTCTCTCTTCATATGTTACTGGTAGTTTGTGATTAAACTCTTACTGAGCTACTGAAGAAAACAGCATGTAAACATGTACACAGCATGTAAACAGCTGTTATGGAGTGTTGCAGTTAATGGTTTGAATGGAGACCATTCAAACAATTTTCAAACCATTAACTTCAACACTTTACAGCTAAAACCCCTTAAATGATTCTGAAATGATTAAATCAAATAGGCTATACAATGTATGTTCAGGCTGCGCACTAAATATCATATCAACAAATGTAATACCCAGCTAGTGCACACTACTGTAACCAGAGGGACAAGATTTGGGTGCCTGTCTATTGAAGTGAAAGCCCACCTGGGAAACTCCCATTGTCATTGTGACACGGCACTCAGTGCTCACTACACAAAAGGAAAGTGCATTTATGCCTCACCCATGCAAGGGGGCAGCCCCAAACTGTACCATGCTCAGGGTACCTCAGCCATGAGGGAGGATGAGGAAGGAGCACTGGGGAATTACGCCTCCCACCAACCTGGTGAATTACACCTCCCACCAACCTGGTGAATTACGCCCCCCACCAACCTGGTGAACTACGCCCCCCACCAACCTGGTGAATTACGCCTCCCACCAACCTGGGGAATTACGCCTCCCACCAACCTGGAGGGTGAATTACGCCTCCCACCAACCTGGGGAATTACGCCTCCCACCAACCTGGGGAATTACGCCTCCCACCAACCTGGAGGGTGAATTACGCCTCCCACCAACCTGGTGAATTACGCCTCCCACCAACCTGGTGAATTACGCCTCCCACCAACCTGGTGAATTACGCCTCCCACCAACCTGGCGGGTTGGCAATCCAACCGGCTACAAGCCGGACATCATAACCACCTACCCATGACTGCCTACTCATTAATCAAAGGGACGTACGTGTATTTTCATTGACTGGATCTAACACTGAGGCATTACTACTGAACTAGGGAATACAGTAGAGTATGCAGTTTACAGTTTACAGTATAATGTGTACAGTATTTAACCCACTACACATATTCATAGTACATAATTAAACCACAATACATACACATACTCTACACTATACGCATAACTCAGTTCTTCAATTCCAATCCTCAATCCTCTCAGCTGAGAATGAAGAAGCCTTAAAGTGTCGTGTGAGCAACATCGCCTCAGGCTGAGGTCACATGACAAACAAACCAGGAAGTTGAGAAGCTGTAGCAGCAGAGAGACACTTACCCAGCACCACTTGGCAGCCAGATGACACTAACCCAGCCAGACTCATCACCACTTGGTAGCCAGATGACACTAACCCAGCCAGACTCATCAAGAAATATACATCTCCACTTGGTAGCCAGACTCATCAAGAAAGATGAAAATAAAATACATCTCCACTTGGTATCCAGAGTCCTGAAGAAAGATGAAAATAAAATAATCTCCACTTGTTACTCATCAAGAAAGATGAAAATAAAATACATTTCCATAATGTCATTTCCATAAGTCCACACTCTGGTCTGATTGTCGCCACAATATCCAGGAGACTGCAAGAGAGCGAGAAGGAGAGAGGAGAGGAAAACAAAAAAGCCCTTTGCAGACGCCGGTGATGTTTTGTGACCATTCACTGGCACCACTCACTCGGCTCCCCTCCCGGGCCGCTCGGAGGACTGTAATCGGGGAATAAGTAGCGGCCCTGGAGAGCCTTGTTCCGTGCAGTACCAGGAGCCCAATCGCCTGGTGGTACCGTGCGGTACCAGGGAGCCCAAGAGCCTGGTGGTACCAAGCTTTACTTTCATAAAACCACCTCCAGCCGACAGGCCGGCCAGCCAGCGGGTGAAGCAAAGGGGATAATCATATCATGCAGCCCACAGGAGATCGGGAGCAAGACCTCTCTCGAACTCACATATTTTATTTTACCCGGTAAGCTGAAGTGGTGAAGGGTCCCTGCTCATCTGTTTAGAAGCTGGAACTCTCTATAAAGAGGAGACATTCCACATAGCTCAGGTCTTCTGTTTAGAAGCTGGAACTCTCTATAAAGAGGAGACATTCCACATAGCTCAGGTCTTCTGTTGAGCAACGCTTTACTGGACTTGCAAGCTTTCGGTCTCAGACCCTCATCAGGCAGAGGGCATACAGTACAGTGCTTGCAGTTCATATATTTCATTAATGGCACCTGTATCCATTTCGATCCCACTTGTGATTAGGTCTGGTGGTAACCAGGCAAGTATCTGTACCCGGTAGGCTACAAAACTAAACACCTCCTTGCATTCCTGTGTGGACTCCGCTATGGACCCCTAAACATACTGGCCCTCATTTATCAAACTTGCGTAGAGACCATCGCAGAAATGAGCGCAGATCTTGTCGTACGACGAGGTTCACGTGAGATTTACTAAACATGTGTACCTCTCCAATCTCATTGTAAGAGCGAGCGGCTGTTGATAAATCCAGCGTCTGAAAACCATCGTTATTAGAATAATCGCACCTTCTCTAAACTGGCGGGAAGGAGACCGCACCCCTGAGTTTGCGACATGGAGAGACGCAAACCGGCTAAAACATCCTCGTTTCTGGTTGATTGACAGCTTGAAATTAGGCTTTACGTGAGGTAGACAACAAAATAGCACGTGGAAATAATCAACAGCAGTAGTCAACGCTGTTTCGGTTCTCAATATGGAAGGGGTAGAGATTGATTTCCAAATAATGATGGTTAGCCCACAATGAAATGTTTGATTGACTACAGTAGACATAATGAAGATATTTTTTAATGAATATTATTTAAATATATGAAAATTAAATATGATTATCTTTTGTAAACGAGGTCAAGAAAAGGGTCCTACGTGAAACTGGCCAACAGTGCCCAAACAATTGGTTGGGGAAGGAGAATTGTACATGTCCAGTGCGCTACATCCTTCTCGCGCTCATGTGCGCCCGGCTTCTCTCCAGCCCTCCAGTCCTTCGACCGGATAGCCCTTTTACCACCTATGGAGTGGACGACTATAAAATGTTATAGGACACACACGTGGTGTAGCCTATATTCGGATAGTAGTTGTGTGCGTCTGCGATCAAACGTTGAAACTCAACCGGGAGATTACGTATTAGGCTACTGTCGTAGGTTATTGATTGATGTGCGCATGAACTCCCAGCTGTTAAAAAGAACGGACGTCGGTCATTCATCCCACGAATGAAGGCACATTCCGCGGCTGTAGGCCTATATTGCACAAATATTCACACATCACGTCAAATCACAAATTAGAAGTCTCTTGTTCCTATGCCAAATTAACGCAGCGCTCTCAGGAAGGGTGCACCAATTCAAACAGGTAGACGTTGGCTTATAGCCAAAATAAACAATGTAAAAACATTTTGTAATTATGTAGGCCACATATTTATGATAATGAGTTGTTGCGCTACAACTGCTGCTCAAGTTGGTGATCATAGTCATCTCAAGTCCAACTTGAAAACGGCGTACACCGTCTGAGAGCAGTCGTAGGATTTCATCTTTCCTGCGCTTACGATGAGATTTGATAAATACCAACTGGTCGTAGAAAAAGAACGTACGCACGACGTACGTATGATTCTCGTCGTACGCTGCTTTGATAAATGAGGGCCACTGTATATAGCCACCTGAACAGCAGCAAGGCCTACAGTAGGCCTACTGTCCATATGCATCAAATACATGTATCTATTCTGTACAGGGGAAGTCACTGTACATACTGTACATGTGAGGCCTATTCTACTGCCTCCAGCATCTACATGAAGAATACACTCTGAGCCAAAGCCAGGGCCGCTGACAGCTTTTATCAGGCCCCAGGGTAAAGTAATCTGAAATGGCCCCCCACACAATATGCACACAATACATGTGATGAGGATCTGGGCCCCCCCCCATCTCCCCGGGCCCGGGACAACTGACCCCTTTGTCCCTGCCTGTCGGCTCCCGTGGCCACGGGAAGCGGAGAGGAGGAGAGTCATGTTAGGCAGGCATGGAAGTAACAGTCGTGTTAGGCAGTCATGGGTGAGCGGTTAGGGCGTCAGACTTGCATCCCAGAGGTTGCCGGTTCGACTCCCGACCCGCCAGGTTGGTGGGGGGAGTAATCAACCAGTGCTCTCCCCCATCCTCCTCCATGACTGAGGTACCCTGAGCATGGTACCGTCCCACTGCATTGGTCCCCATGGGGCGCCACTGAGGGCTGCCCCCTTGCACGGGTGAGGCATAAATGCAATTTCGTTGTGTGCAGTGTTCACTTGTGTGCTGTGGAGTGCTGTGTCACAATGACAATGGGAGTTGGAGTTTGGAGTTTCCCAATGGGCTTACAAGTAACCAGTCAGTCTGGAAGACATACGTACAGTAGACTTTAGAAAAGTGAAAGCCCCCACTGGGAAACTCTAACTCCCATTGTCATTGTGACACACAGCACTCCACAGCACACAAGTGCACACTGTACACAACAAAATTGCATTTATGCCTCACCTGTGTAACTGTAAGGGAGCCCCCAATGGCGCCCCAAGGGAGCAGTGTGGCAGGACAGTACCATGCTCAGGGTACCTCAGTCATGGAGGGGGATGGGGGAGAGAACTGGTTGATTACTCCCCCCATCAACCTGGCGGGTCGGGAGTCGAACCGGCAACCTTTAGGCAACAAGTCTGATGCCCTACCACTTACCCATGACTGGCCAGGACTGCATAGTAACAGATGCATATAAACACACAGCGTATGTCTGCTCCATCAGGCTAGAAGATATACCTGTACGTACACTACAGATGCATATAAACACACAGCGTATGTCTGCTCCATCAGGCTAGAAGATATACCTGTACGTACACTACAGATGCATATAAACACACAGCGTATGTCTGCTCCATCAGGCTAGAAGATATACCTGTACGTACACTACAGATGCATATAAACACACAGCGTATGTCTCCTCCATCAGGCTAGAAGATATACCTGTACGTACACTACATATCCAATCAGGGAAGCAGGCAGGGGAGGGCAACGGGGTCAGGGAACAGGGCGAGAGGGGGCCCAAAATTGGGTCCTCATTACATGCATTGTATGTGTATTGTGTGTGTGTGTGTAGGGGGGGCATTTCAGGAAACTTTGCCCTGGGCCTGTAGATAGCCATCTAGAGTACATGGAAATAGGTGCATATAACACACAGCAGTATGGACCTCCCTCCGCCACTAGAGGTCACTACAGGGCCACCGGGCAAATGACAATCCACACTAGGCCTAGATAAAATTATGTCTGTGATTAGATCAAATAAATAAATAAATGAATAAAACAATAACATGTTGTTGAAAAATACATTTATTGCTTTGTTTCTGACATAATACACATATTATAGTGATCGATATACAACTATTCTTTTTAACATTGTGTTTAGCAGGCTGGAAATTGTCTACAAGGTCTTTACTACCACTGTTTCCTTTGATCTATACTTACAATGAATAAAATAACTCACTGCATCTGTCTACATAGCCCCAGTATCTCAGAGGGCACGGAAATATCTACACTTGAAAGGACCCAGCATGACGAATTGTAGCTGCTACTGTATATGATTGCTCTAAAGTTTAAACCAATCACGTCAGTAAGTGGAGACCATCACCATGATATCTTTCTTCATTCTCTGACCTTATCACAACATTACAATGGAATAAGGCTGGTCCAGTGAGAAATCCTATATTCTCAATGGGCTGGTCTTAAGGGCCGTACACACACGTCGCTGCTAGTTACTCGCTCAGCGAATGAACTCAATAGAAAATGTGTTCCAGCGAGACGAGCAGGCGAGTAGACGAGTACTGTACAAGCGATGCGATGTGGGCGGATCCCGAGTTGAAAATATTTGAACTTCGAGCGAGGCAAGCAAGCGAGTAACAGTGTTGGGAGTAACTCGTTACAAAAGTAACTAATTACTGTAATGCATTACATTTTTGAGTAACGCAGTAATGTAACTGATTACAGGGGAAAAAATCGGTAATATGTCCTCGTTACAATGCAAGTAACTTGCACATTACAACGCATTTTTTTCACCTAAATTTTGTGTGGGTATTTTGTTTTCTTTATACAATGTTCGCGGATCACCGCAAGATCAGCTATTGCCTACGATAGCCTACGTCCGCGCAGAGATTTTAAAGTTTCACGCAGAACGTTGCTTCCTCTTTCACGCTTCATCTCTCGAAATGGCAGGCTGACAAAGGATGATCGATCCAGAAGATCCAGCTTGCTCGTTTTCAAGATGGGTATATGCCCACTACTTTGACTCCATTGAAAATAAGGACGCTAAGAACATAAAGTTAAATGCACACTGTACTTGAAACCCAAACCGCTTTCCACGTCGAAAAACAGTAGCCTACAAACAATGTGACGATATTAAGAGGTGCCATAGCACCACCAAATTAGTCAGGAAAGGAGGGGATGCATCCCATTTGCACGAGACAGGGACACGGCAGGGTAGGCTATCCGACGGGGGGCCTACGTTGCACCCCCCTGACTTTTGTTCAACTAAACATCACTAAAATTGAAATAAATCTATTTGAAATAAAATATTATAGGCCTCTTGGCTCATTAATGCTTATTATATTTCATTGTAGCTTCAGCTGTACTTATCAAGCCTCAACTCCACTATCGTCCTTGGCATTGTTCAACAACGTTTATGACAAAAATCTGGCGCATATAACATAAAAAAAAGACATTGAAAAAAAAATTGGAAATAAAAAAAAAAATCCGACCGGATGATGACCAAACCTGACAACCAACCGGAACAAAACTTTTATTTTTCTTAGGCCTTATTGTATGTGGGTAAGACGCAATTCCTGAAAATGTTGGTTTTCAGTCTGCAGGCTTCCAAAACGACTTGTGGATGGCAGGTGAAAGTCATGCCACCTCATAGATTTGCACTGTAGATAGCCAAATCCTTATTTCCAGTCATTTTGGCTAAAGTAACTAAAAGTAATACAAAAGTAGTGTAATGCCTTACTTTTTAGAAAAAGTAATGTTGTAATGTAAGGCATTACTTTTAAATGACAGTAACATGTAATAAGTAGTGCATTACAGTTTTTGAGTAACTTTCCCAACAGTGGCGAGTAACCAATTGAAATGCAGAGTTCGGTACTTCTTGCCTGTTCATTGGCAGTTAAAGCCGCGGGAACTTTCAGCGAACATTCCATGAAAGAGTGGCAAGTAGGCGAGCAAGCGAAAAGCTGGCAATGTGTGTGTACGCCGCTTTAAGCCTCGTTCACACACGTCGCTGCAAGTTATTCGCTCAGCGAGTTAAGTCAATAGAATGTCTATGTGTGCCAGCGAGACATGAAGGCGAGTAGGCGAGAAGAGTACAGGCGATTCGATGTGTGCGGATGCCGAGTTGAAAATATTTTACATGTAACTTTGAGCGAGGCGAGTAACCAATTGGAATGCAGAGTTCGGTACTTCGCGCCTGTGCATTGGCATTTAAAGCCGCGGGATCGTTTAGCGAACTTTCCATGAGCGAGTGTCTTGTAGGCGAATGAGCGAATAGCGAGTAACTAGCAGTGACGTGTGAACAAGGCTTTATGCTTAAAGGGGTATGCCACTATTTTGGGGATTAATACAGTTAAAAATCGTTTTGAATCCATTTTGAATTTCCAAAAATAGCCATTTTTAGCTGCAAAAATGGCTCTACTTGGACCATACTAGAAAATATTTGTTTATTACTTAGTAAAGTTTCATGTAAAGATCAAATATGGCAATAGGCAGCCCAGTTTCAACGAGCAGCATAGTTGCAGTACTTTTTTTTGACCATTTCCTGCACAGTGTCCCTTTAACATGAAAAATAAGACACTTTACCACCTTTATAGACTCCAGCCAACGATTTAACTGTATGAAGCCCCAAAATAGTGGCATACCCCTTTAAGGAAGGTGCCAGCATTTTAATGTGACATTAACATATCGGGAAGGATAAAGTCATATTCGTGAAACCATTATGACAATGGAGTGACTTCTAACTGCCCACCACAGAGTAATTATAATCAGTGACATTATGCACAAACCAAACCGGTGGGAGTGCCAGGTAATACCATTAGCATATGACTTAAACAGTGCAAGCCAATTAAACGTAAAAAGGCAAGTTGCCCTTCTGCCATAAGTTTGTAAGCTAACTCAACTCAATGCTTTACTAAACTCAAAGTGTTCTCAAGTTGAGTTAACTCACAAACTTAAGGCACCAGGACAGAGTTGCTTCCTATATTCAACTTTTCCACGTTTAACTGGCTGCAATGTTTTACAGTGTGTGTGGTGAACTATCCTCGGTAACTCCAATTACTCCTTCTTCCACAAAAATAGGTCATAGACATGAAACTGACATGAA
The DNA here is from genome assembly GCF_034702125.1 of Engraulis encrasicolus. NCBI lineage: Eukaryota > Metazoa > Chordata > Actinopteri > Clupeiformes > Engraulidae > Engraulis > Engraulis encrasicolus. Next base: position 52,845,316 of record NC_085874.1, on the reverse strand, counting down.
AGTGCCAGACGAGTGCCGAGTTTGACCATAACCAGGATATGCCTCATATTCGGGGTTCTGAACAGCATATAACACAGCCTATGTGAGACACTAACCATGAGGTGACCAGACGGATAATTTAGCTACAGGAGTCCTGGTGATGATGATGAAGACGATGATGTTGATGGTGATGATAATGGTGAGGATGGTGGTGATGATGTTGATGGTGATGATAATGGTGAGGATGATGGTGATGATGTTGATGGTGATGATGGTGGTGGTAATGATGTTGATTATGACACTGCTGCTGCTGCTGATGATGGTGATGATGACGATGAGTAACAACAGAGACACAAGAGTATTGCCATCAGTAGAAGAAGCGGAGAGGAGGAGTATGATGAGGACGAGGAAGATGATGATGAGGAGGATGATGAGGATGAGGATGAGGAGGAGGATGATGATGATCTGCTCCGCGAGCTACAGGGCGTGGCCGTGGGCCTTGAGGGGCGGGGCACCTCCGGCGGAGACACAATCATGCCCTGGATCTGGAGAGAGAGAGGGGGGGGTGGGGGGGAGATGGCGAGAGAGATAGAGAGAGGGAGAGGGGGAAAGAGAGGGAGGGAGGGGGGGAGATGGCAAGAGAGATAGAGAGAGGGAGAGGGGGGAGAGAGAGAGGGGGGAGGGGGGGAGATGGCGAGAGAGATAGAGAGAGGGAGGGGCGGGGAGAGAGAGGGGGGAGGGGAGGAGAGAGAGAGATAGAGAGAGGGAGAGGGGGGAGAGAGAGGGGGGAGGGGGGGAGATGGCGAGAGAGATAGAGAGAGGGAGAGGGGGGAGAGAGAGAGGGGGGGCGGGTACAGTACGTCTCTTGCTCCAGTAAAACTGCAGATAATGTACATGTCCAAAGCTGCTATGTGCAATATTGGCCCACAGAGGGTGCCAAAACACAGTGCAGGAATTCTGTGGTCCAAAAATACTTGAACTTTGGACAAAATAAAAATTGAAACAAAGTTATTAGTATGATTATAGTGGTTGATGATGATGCTACCTTATTTTATTTTATTTTATTTTATTATTTCTGTAGTTATTAGCTCTTCTCTTACCAACCATTGTCCTGGTCCAACTTGGAGCAGCAGACATTACTACTATTATTATTATTATTATTATTATTACATGTACTATATGTATACATGTATTAATGTGTTTATTGTGTCTCCTCTTACCGACCAGTCATCCAGGTCCCATTTGGAGCAGCGTAATAATATTAATATTAATATTAATAATAATAATAATAATAATAATAATAATAATAATAATAATAATATATACTGTATACTGTATGTATTTATGTGTTTATTGTGTCTCCTCTTACCGTCCAGTCGTCCTGGTCCCATTTGGAGCAGCGGACCTTACTATTATATAATAATAATTATAATAATAATAATCATATTAATAATATATACTGTATGTATTAATGTGTTAATTGTGTCTCCTCCTAAGGGCTCCGCATACTTAACGTGCGCAATTTGGCGCATTTGGCGCGAGAACCATTAAAATGTGGCAGACCATTCATAGTCAAAAGCGCCATTTACAGGCTTTTGCTTGCATTTTCGGAAGTGTGCCCTCTGCTGTTCATGAGAGAAACGGCAGAATCCATCGCAACTCGCAGCGGGAGTTCTAGAGATGTATAAAAATAGAAAGCCAAATACGGCTGCTGTAGGGCTACTGAACGTCTGATTTATGACTTACCACAATGAAACATAGATTTTTGTTGTAGCCTACATTGCCAGATCATTCCAAGACATGTGAGAGCATTGTTCTGGCTGCAGAATTTATAAATAGATCACCAAACACAACGTGCTTCTGAACAAAGTAAACAATTGTTTCACTGAACAACATTTAAGGGAGAAGATAAAATTACTCCCTAAAGATATTTTATTATCCTCAAAATGATGCAGGGTCCATTCTGTAGTACAGTAGCTGTAGCCATATCTCTTCGCAACACCTACTTTGTCTGCCTACCTGCATGGTCTCTGGTGGCGCACGGCAAGTTACAAAAAATGCAGGGTGCACGACCTCGCGCCGCGGCAGCTTGCTGAGGGGCGTGTGACGTCATTTTGAGCGCACGCCATCGTCACGAGGGAGGTATGAATGAGGTTAGCGCCAGTTACGCTAAGTATGAATCCGCCTTTACCGACCACTCATCCTGGTCTATTATTATTATTATTATAAGTATGTACTATATGTATATACATTTACTAATGTGTATATTGTGTCTTTTCTTACCGACCACTCATCCTGGTCTATTATTATTATTATTATTATTATTATTATTATAAGTATGTACTATATGTATATACATTTACTAATGTGTATATTGTGTCTTTTCTTACCGACCACTCCTCCTGGTCTATTATTATTATTATTATAAGTATGTACTATATGTATATACATTTACTAATGTGTATATTGTGTCTTTTCTTACCGACCACTCGTCCTGGTCTATTATTATTATTATTATAAGTATGTACTATATGTATATACATGTACTAATGTGTATATTGTGTCTTTTCTTACCGACCACTCGTCCTGGTCTATTATTATTATTATTATAAGTATGTACTATATGTATATACATGTACTAATGTGTATATTGTGTCTTTTCTTACCGACCACTCGTCCTGGTCTATTATTATTATTATTATAAGTATGTACTATATGTATATACATGTACTAATGTGTATATTGTGTCTTTTCTTACCGACCACTCACCCTGGTCTATTATTATTATTATTATAAGTATGTACTATATGTATATACATGTACTAATGTGTATATTGTGTCTTTTCTTACCGACCACTCATCCTGGTCTATTATTATTATTATTATAAGTATGTACTATATGTATATACATGTACTAATGTGTATATTGTGTCTTTTCTTACCGACCACTCACCCTGGTCTATTATTATTATTATTATAAGTATGTACTATAGGTATGTATATAAATTTACTAATGTGTATATTGTGTCTTTTCTTACCGGCCACTCATCCTGGCCTATTATTATTATTATTATAAGTATGTACTATATGTACATTTACTAATGTGTATATTGTGTCTTTTCTTACCGTATTATTATTATTATAAGTATGTACCATATGTATATACATGTACTAATGTGTATATTGTGTCTTTTCTTACCGTATTATTATTATTATAAGTATGTACTATATGTATATACATGTACTAATGTGTATATTGTGTCTTTTCTTACCGGCCACTCATCCTGGCCTATTATTATTATTATTATAAGTATGTACTATATGTATATACATGTACTAATGTGTATATTGTGTCTTTTCTTACCGACCACTCGTCCTGGTCTATTATTATTATTATTATTATTATTATTATTATTATAAGTATGTACTATATGTGTATATTGTGTCTTTTCTTACCGACCACTCACCCTGGTCTATTATTATTATTATTATTATTATTATTATTATTATTATAAGTATGTACTAATGTGTATATTGTGTCTTTTCTTACCGACCACTCGTCCTGGTCTATTATTATTATTATTATTATTATTATTATTATTATTATAAGTATGTACTATATGTGTATATTGTGTCTTTTCTTACCGACCACTCACCCTGGTCTATTATTATTATTATTATTATTATTATTATTATTATAAGTATGTACTAATGTGTATATTGTCTTTTCTTACCGACCACTCGTCCTGGTCTATTATTATTATTATTATTATTATTATTATTATTATAAGTATGTACTAATGTGTATATTGTGTCTTTTCTTACCGACCACTCGTCCTGGTCTATTATTATTATTATATTGTGTCTTTTCTTACCGTCCACTCATCCTGGTCTATTATTATTATTATTATTATTATTATTATTATTATAAGTATGTACTAATGTGTATATTGTGTCTTTTCTTACCGTCCACTCATCCTGGTCTATTATTATTATTATTATTATAAGTATGTACTAATGTGTATATTGTGTCTTTTCTTACCGACCACTCATCCTGGTCCCATTTGGAGCAGCGCACGTTGACGGGCAGCTGCAGCACGACGTCGTTAAAAGCCCGCCCCCTCTTCCTGGACCAGCGGAACCGGTCCATGGCCTCCGTGAAGGACAGGTTGGTGTAGCGCTTTGGACTCTTAATCACAAACGGCCACGTTCTAAAACACACACACACACACACACACACACACACACACACACACACACACACACACACACCATGGCCTCCGTGAAGGACAGGTTGGTGTAGCGCTTTGGACTCTTAATCACAAACGGCCACGTTCTAAAACACACACACACACACACACACACACACACACACACACACACACACACACACACACCATGGCCTCCGTGAAGGACAGGTTGGTGTAGCGCTTTGGACTCTTAATCACAAACGGCCACGTTCTAAAACACACACACACACACACACACACACACACACACACACACACACACACACACACACCATGGCCTCCGTGAAGGACAGGTTGGTGTAGCGCTTTGGACTCTTAATCACAAACGGCCACGTTCTAAAACACACACACACACACACACACACACACACACACACACCATGGCCTCCGTGAAGGACAGGTTGGTGTAGCGCTTTGGACTCTTAATCACAAACGGCCACGTTCTAAAACACACACACACACACACACACACACACACACACACACACACACACACACACACACACACACACACACACACACACACACACACACACACACACACACACACACACACACACACACACACACACACACACACACACACCATAGCCTCTGTGAAGGACAGGTTGTAGCGCTTTGGTCTCTTAATCATAAACGGCCACGTTCTAAAACAAATGAAGAGAAGGACAGATAAACTCTTTTATATATAGGTATATTTATATTTTTAGGGGTTTCTATGCCTTTATTGGACAGGACAGTTTGAGATGGTGACAGGAAGTGAGTGGGAGGGAGATGGGGGAGGATTGTAGCCTGATTATCATCGACATTCAAATCTGTTCCAGACTTGGTCTGACCAAGAGCATAACAATTAACGTTTCCCAAACGGCACGGTTGACCTGCCTCCCTTGGTTTTTCTTACGGTTGTTTGCTTATCGACAAAGTGGGAGGAGTTCCCGAATTTGCGGGAACTCAGAGAGCACTTGCATTGCTCTTGACCTGACTAGTTGCAATGCTGAAAGTGTTGCGTCACTAGGAGGGCACAGCCTGGCTAGGAGGATTGGGAAATGAGCCAGGCCGGATTCGAACCCGGGTCCCCAGTGTAACAGTGCAGTGCCCTACCGTTTCAGCCATAGCAGGGCCTGATCAATTCTACAATTTGTACATATACAATAGGTAAGGGATGGGCTTTGGAAACTGGTTACAAATACTATCTGTCCGTATCAAATAAACTATAAGTGAACTACATGTAACTAACTTAAGTGTAAAACAACAGTATCTGTAGTGTAAATAACTGTAAACAAAAAAAAGAGATACATTGTGTGTGATGTGTGTGCTTGCATGCATGCAAATGTGTGTGTGTGTGTTTTTTTGTCTGTGCCCGTGTGTGCGTGTAGTGAGATTTGGGTGGGTGGAGGAAAGCGGCTTTGGCTTTGTAACCCAATCTGTTTGGAGTGCCCTCGTCTGAACTTCCCCCAAATCCCCATCATCCCTTTCACCGAGCACAAAGGAGGCTGCGCTCTCTTTGAGTAAACCCAGTCTACTGAGCTCTCTTGGAGGAAACCCAGTCTACTGAGCTCTCTTGGAGGAAACCCAGTCTACTGCGCTCTCTTGGAGTAAACCCAGTCTACTGAGCTCTCTTGGAGCAGCGAGGGAACCGAGGGAATCGAGTCTGCTGGCAGAGCCCTCCTAGACAAGACAAGGTTATTTGAGGGGCAAAAAGGTTAATCTGCAAATGTACACAGTAACACGAAATTGTATAGATGTAGGTCTCTCTCTCCCTCTTTCTCTTTCTCTCTCGCACTCGCTCTCTCTCTCTATTTCTTTTCTGTCTGGCAGGCGGCAGTTAAGTCTGAATGGAGTCATGTGGACAATAAATACGGAGCCTATACTGTAGTATACAGAGTTATACCACGGCAGTCTGGAATCTCCCATTGTGACGCACTAAATTCGGTGTTGATTAACTGTCTATATATGCACACCTGAAGTAATCCCACTATTAGGTCACTTTTCTGACCGCATAACTCCAGTGTATCAATGCGCCCAGGCAAGCACGTTCATAAATTACACACAAAAAAGTTGCAAGCATTACGCGCTGAATTGACACATGTCGCATTGCGCGTCTGGAAACGCCAGCAATGTATAGTGAATCTGGAGCAAATCTTAGTAGGCCTAATCAAATTTCAAACATGTTTATTTCTCCCAACTGACCATCACTCTGTCAACTTTGTGATAGAGAGAGAGAGAGAGAGAGAGATTCCCTGCGCAAAGGGACGCCCGTTTCACGTGGGCGTTCCTTCCACACGAGAGGAGATGTTTCCTGTGGTTGTAGCGTTTATCAGTTGAGAGAGTAGCGTAACTTGTGAAAAGTATGGGATATTTTCGGATCAATAGGCCTAACTATGGGAACGCAGTGAAAAAGAAATCAAGAGGAGTTTCCTGTGGGAGGAGAGCAGATTGTCGAGGTGCCTGTTTTGATAAACTTAATGGCGAGGCGAGGCACTTAGAATGTCGCCAAGATGCACAGGGTATTTTTTTATCTATTGAGATCTATAAATTTGTAGGAATCATGCCAACTATAGCATAATCTTGTGGGCAAGTCAGACGCGCCCATATATCGGATGGGTAGAACATTGAGGCGACTGACTTGACAACCAAATGCGATAGAATTAACGACTGGCTCTTGACTTGACAACCGAATGCGATAGAACTAACAACATTGTCTTGGCCGTAGCAACCTTCAATTTAGAATTAGTAACGGCAGTTCGCCAGAAAGTTATGAAAAGAACCTTCTTGTGGCGGAAGGAAGTATACAGAAAACCTTCGAAATAATTCCTCAAATAAATTTCAGACAGTGTGGCAATCGTGGTATAAGCGGGATAATTGACTTCACGGTGTGCGTATAACAGGGAAAAAAATGCACACCGAGGTGTAACGGCCACTCTGCTTTGCGTCGTGGCCGCATCACCACCTAGGTGTGCATTATTTTTCCTGTTATACGCACACCGTGTCGTCAATTATCCCTTACTTAGGTTATGTCTTCAGTGTTAATAAATATGAAGCTTATAGTGTAGTATGCAGAGTTGTGTCTTGTCTTCACTGTTAATAAATATGAAGCCTATAGTGTAGTATACAGAGTTATGTCTTGTCTCTGTTGTGTCCAATTTCATGTCACTAACGCAGTTCTCGTTCCAGTCAATTATCCTGCATGACGCACGACGCCTAATATGGACCTACCTGCCGGAGAGGGCGTGGCCCAATCGGGATTCCCCAGGATAAAGACGCGGACGCGCAGCGCCTGGAGGCGCGCACAACAAAGACTCTCCATCTTACTATTGTTCCCCTTCCCCTTTCCCCGCGCATTTAGAAATTGTAAAACTTTAATAGGGAATAAACCTTCAAAGATTGAAATTAGACTCTTCTCCTGGAAATCCTTTCTTGCACTCTACAAACTGGTGCCGAAACCCGGGATGAAAGGATCCAATCCATGAAGAAAACAGACGAAGAAGAAACGTGGATTGAAGAATTGTTTGCGAGAAGCTGCAAGAAAGGTTTGAAGTAATGGATCCAGAGAAGCTGAAAAGATTGAAACAGAAGCGCGGAGTGATTCGAGCAGCGACAACCAAACTGACTCAGAAGATTGATGCAGAGTTGCAAAAAGAAGAAAAGAACTTTGGAAGATTGGAAGAACTGCTTGAACAGGTGAGGGATAAAGAACAAATACTCAAAGACTGTGACAAAGATGTTGAAGAAGAAGCAGATGAAGACGATTTGGTACAAGAAATTGCTACAGCAATGGAGTACATGGAAGCAATTAGTTTGCGTAAAACAAGATTGAACCGCGCGTTACGCGCCGAAGAGGAACCTGGACAGTCCAGGCAAAATGCAAATGGGACTGAAACTGCAAATAGGCCAAGAGTGAACACGGTCAAACTTCCCAAATTAGTCATGCAGAAGTTTTCTGGGGAGATTTGTGAGTGGCAAGGATTTTGGAGTCAATACGAAACAACAATTCATGAAACCGAACATTTGAGCAAGACTGACAAATTCAGTTATTTAAAATCATTTTTGTCTGGCACCGCAGCGAGTGCAGTAGCCGGCCTCGCTTTGTCTGATGCAAATTACGACATTGCCATTGATTTGCTCAAAAAACGATTTGGTCGTAAAGATTTAGTAATTAATGCTCACATGAATAAATTGCTAAATATGACTCCAGTAAAACGAGCCAATGATGTGAGCGCATTGCGCAAACTCCATGATGACTGTGAGATACAGGTGCGAAGCCTTGACGCACTTGGCGTGGCATCAGACACTTATGGCAGTTTACTATGCCCAATCTTGTTAAAAATGATCCCCGAAGAAATTGCGCTGGAATTCACCAAATCTGAAGAAGAAAATGTTCTAAAAGCAAAGGAACTGATGAAATTTCTGAAATTAGAAGTGGAGAGTAGAGAAAGAACAGTGAATTTGACTCAGAAGACGGACGTGTCTAAGAATGATTGGAGGAATGCGAACAGTACGTCAGAGCGGAGAACAAGGAAGCCCAATTCAGGAAACATGACCTCGTCAGCCGCAGCATTCCACACTAGTCTCAATCATAGCGACTGTTTGTTTTGTGGCAAGCCTGATCACAGATCTTCTGAATGTAACGAATCCACAGTGGATGTCAGAAGAGAAAAATTGAAACGGTTAGGCAGATGTTTTGTATGTCTTGGCCCCAGACACATTGCGCGTAACTGCAGAGCGCAGGGAATTGAATGTGCACAATGCGGCAGACGACACCACAAAACAGTGTGTAATGCCCAACAGTCAAATCTGACACGAGATATCACGACAGATACAGACACCGCTCAAGCGCAATGTTCAGTCGCGCCAGGTGGAGGGAAAGCGGTACTGTTACAAACAGCAACAATTTGGATAGATGCGCTCAGACAAAGCCAAATTGCCAAATGTTTGTTAGATGGAGGTAGTCAGCGTAGCTTCATTCGAGAAGACATCTCCAAAGCATTGAATCTGCCTGTAGTGGGCACAGAAGTAATTAAATTACATGTATTTGGTTCCACAAACCCCAAAAGAATGATAGCCAGAAAAGTTAAAGCCAATCTGAGAAATCTCAAAACCAACATGTCTGTTCAAGTGGAATTATTGGAAACCCCAAGCGTATGCTCATCTCCTATCAGAATGGCCAGTGAGGAAATTCGGCACTCTCTCGAAGCAGATGGATTGCAAGTCGCGGACCATCCTGTGAGAGGCCTGGAACAGGAAAGCCTCGGACTTCTAATCGGAGGAGACTACTACTGGGACATCGTGACAGGACAGACAAAAAGACTGGAAAATGGACTAGTGGCTGTAGAAAGCAAATTCGGATGGCTGATACAAGGAACGGTCTCAATTCCTGTAATGAGTGTGACAACTGAAACAGTGGACGTGAACATCCTGCACCTCAGTGTTGATGAGGGACAAGCACTGAGTGACCAATTACGCAGTTTCTGGGAAACAGAATCGCTGGGAATTACGGACTTCAAACAGAACCCAGAGACCGACGCACTGTGGAAGTTCGAACAGTCTGTGAAACATCATGAAGGTAGATATGAAGTCAGTTTACCTTGGCGTAACGATAGCATTAATTTGGCAAGTAATTACAGCACTGCTAGAAACCGTTTGAATGGCCTTATAAAACGTTTCCATAACAATGATGAACTGTACACACAGTATGATGGAGTAATTCAAGAGTACTTGGCTGAGGGAATAGTGGAAGAAGTGCCAAATGTAGAAACAGAAAATCAAGTTTACTATTTGCCACATCATCCAGTAATTAAAGAGAACAGGACCACGACAAAGTTGCGCATTGTGTTTGATGCGTCATCCCATGAGAAAGATAGTCGCTCATTAAATGAATGTCTCCATACGGGACCAAATCTGAACCCTGATCTACTCAGTGTCCTGATCAAATTCAGACAGCACAGAGTTGCCATGATGGCTGACATCACGAAAGCCTTCCTACAAATTGGCCTGAATGAGAGAGACCGAGATGTGCTCAGATTCCTCTGGTTCAGAGAGAAACCGAACCCAAATTCAGATCCCAAGTTAGCGACATTGAGAATGACGCGCGTGCCATTTGGTGCGTCATCAAGCCCCTTTCTGTTAGCCGCAACAATCAGACACCACCTGAAGAAATATGAAAAGAAATATCCTGACGAAATCAAAATGCTGGATCAATGCCTGTATGTAGATGATCTGATTACTGGAGCGGATAATGTGGAAACTGCACTGAAATTGTCTCAGACAGCCAAAGAAATAATGTCAAATGCAAGCATGAAATTATGCAAATGGAATACCAATTCATCTGAATTACGACATGAATGGAAACAACGAAATGATGAGGAAACAGTTGAAATCAAAGGCCCAAACCCACTCAAAGTGCTTGGAATAACGTGGAACAGAGATACCGACAAATTCATGTTTGAAACTAACGAATTAATCGAATTCTTGCAGAACAAAAAAGACACGAAAAGAGGAGTGCTGCAGACATCTGCACGCATTTTCGATCCTGTTGGATTTTTGTCTCCATTCACCATTCGAGTCAAATGCCTTTTTCAGGAAATATGGGAGAGAGGAATATCATGGGATGATGAGCTCCCTTTCGATATCATGCAAACCTGGCATCAATGGTGCGCAGAAATCACCCATTTGAAAAACATAACTGTACCACGTCGTTATGACAGTGATGGCAATGACAACGAGAATGAAATGTGTGAAAACCCAGTTCAGTCTGAAGTGCACGTATTCACCGATGCAAGTGAAAAAGCCTACTGTGCTGCAGCTTATCTGCGCTGCGTAAAACAAAACGGAGAGTGCACAGCCAGTTTAATCGCTTCCAAAACCAAGGTTGCACCACTAAAGAAAATGACAATTCCTAGACTGGAGTTAATGGCAGCACTCATTGGAGCGAGACTTGGAAAGTTCATCTCAAACAACCTGAACATAAGCGACAATGACATGCATTACTGGACAGACTCGATGATAACATTCCATTGGATAAGGAGCAGTTCCAAACAGTGGAAACCATTTGTGGAGAATCGAGTGAGCGAAATTCAAAGCCTAACATCACCGGAAAACTGGAAACATTGCATCGGAAAGGAGAACCCAGCTGACCATGGAACTCGTGGAATGAGCGCACGCGCGCTCCAGGAGGATGCGCTGTGGTGGCACGGGCCGGAGTGGCTGAAAGACAGCACGCATGACCAGGAAACCGAATCACAGGTGACAAATGAAAATGATGAAGTGATTGAATATGTCGTTCAAAACACAAAAACTGACACACAGATTGACCCAGACTGTAAAATAACACAGCTGTTTGATTTAAAGAAGTACAGCAGACTCAATAGAGTTTTGAGAATCACCGCATGGATAAAACGCTTTGTGCATAACGCACGGACACAAAACAAAAGAACTGGAGAATTATGCACGGAGGAGATTAAACAAGCAGAACAGCACTGGATCAAACAAACTCAAAGTGACAACTTTTCACAGGAAATCGCCAGCCTGTCGAAAAAGAAAGATATGAACAGACATTCAAAACTCTTATCACTGAAACCATTCCTGGATGAAAGTGGAATTCTGCGTGTCGGAGGAAGATTACAGGAAGCAAACTGGTCTTTCAATCAGAAGCATCCATACATACTGCCAAGCAAGAGCAGGTTTTCGAAACTTTTAATCATGAAGGCACATGAAACCGTGATGCATTTAGGCTTACAAGCCACACTGAACCAACTACGAGAAACGTACTGGATACTGAAATCCCGACAGATGACCAAGAGCTGTGTGACGCGCTGTTTGGTCTGCAGACGCGCACGCGCAAAAGCTGGAGAACAGGTCAGTGCACCGTTACCAAAAGAGCGCATCAACGAGGCGCCAGCCTTTGAAATTACTGGAGTTGACTTTGCTGGCCCAGTGTATGTTAAACCAGATAACAAAAAGGCATACATTGCTTTATTCACATGCGCTGTAACCAGAGCTATACATTTAGAACTTGTTTCAGATTTAACTACTGATGCATTCCTGCTTGCCTTCAAGAGGTTTATTGCCAGACGCGGCATCTGTAGTGTAATTTATTCTGACAATGCAAAAACCTTTAAAAGGGCTGAAAAGGACTTGAAATTAATGTGGACAATGATGAAAGACAACAAATTACAAGAACTGTTTACCGACAAGAGAATCACATGGAAATACATCGTTGAGCGAGCCGCTTGGTGGGGTGGCATGTGGGAGCGCTTAGTGCGAACAGTTAAAACTTGCCTACGAAAAATATTGGGGAGATCCTATCTTCAATTCGAGGAACTCCAAACATTGATATGTGAAGTTGAGGCTGTGATTAATTCTCGCCCCCTCTCTTACCTGCACACGGATAGCAGTGAACCTTCACCACTCACACCTGCTCACTTTCTAACTGGACAGAGGATTACTACCCTTCCTTCTTATCCCCAAAGCGAATCCAGTGTCAGAAATACGAGTGCAACGCAGCTCAACAAGAGACTTCGATACCGACAGAGGTTGAGTACTGAATTCTGGAATCGATGGAAAAAGGAGTACTTGATGGAACTTCGTTCTGCACACCATGTGAGTACTGCATTAAATCCATCCATACCATTCAAAATTGGAGATGTTGTACTAATTCACGATTCTATTCAACCAAAGCACATGTGGAAAATGGGACGGATTGACGAGACGTTCATGGGAAGAGACGGTAAAATAAGATCATGTGCTATTCGGATACCTTCAGGAATTGTGCTTAGAAGACCTGTACAATTACTTTACCCTCTAGAAGTGGATGAACATTGACTGTGCAAGTTCATCGGGCCGGAGTATGTTGTGTCCAATTTCATGTCACTAACGCAGTTCTCGTTCCAGTCAATTATCCTGCATGACGCACGACGCCTAATATGGACCTACCTGCCGGAGAGGGCGTGGCCCAATCGGGATTCCCCAGGATAAAGACGCGGACGCGCAGCGCCTGGAGGCGCGCACAACAAAGACTCTCCATCTTACTATTGTTCCCCTTCCCCTTTCCCCGCGCATTTAGAAATTGTAAAACTTTAATAGGGAATAAACCTTCAAAGATTGAAATTAGACTCTTCTCCTGGAAATCCTTTCTTGCACTCTACAGTCTTCAGTGTTAATAAATATGGAGCCTATTGTGTAGTATACAGAGCTATGTCTTGTCTTCAGTGTTAATAAATATGGAGCCTATTGTGTAGTATGGTATAGTGTGGAGGTAGGTTATGTTATGTCTTGTCTTCAGTGTTAATGAATATGAAGCCTATTGTGTGTGGAATTATGTTATGTCTTCAGTGTTAATAAATACGGAGCCTATAGTGTGTGGAGTTAGGTTATGTTATTAGTGTAGTATACAGAGTTATGTCTTGTCTTATTAGTGTTAATAAATAGTGTGTGGAGTTAGGTTATGTCTTGTCTTCAGTGTTAATAAATACGGAGCCTATAGTGTAGTGTAGTATGGTATAGTGTGGAGTATAGTGTAGTGTAGTATGGTATAGTGTGTGGAGTATAGTGTAGTGTAGTATGGTATAGTGTGTGGAGTATAGTGTAGTGTAGTATAGTGTAGTGTAGTATAGTGTAGTGTAGTGTAGTGTAGTGTAGTATGGTATAGTGTGTGGAGTATAGTGTAGTGTAGTATGGTATAGTGTGGAGTATAGTGTAGTGTAGTATGGTATAGTGTAGTATAGTGTAGTGTAGTATGGTATAGTGTAGTATAGTGTAGTGTAGTATGGTATAGTGTGTGGAGTATAGTGTAGTGTAGTATGGTATAGTGTGTGGAGTATAGTGTAGTGTAGTATGGTATAGTGTAGTATAGTGTAGTGTAGTATGGTATAGTGTGTGTAGTATAGTGTAGTGTAGTATGGTATAGTGTGTGGAGTATAGTGTAGTGTAGTATGGTATAGTGTGTGTAGTATAGTGTAGTGTAGTATGTTATAGTGTGTGGAGTATAGTGTAGTGTAGTATAGTATAGTGTAGTATAGTGTAGTGTAGTATGGTATAGTGTGTGGAGTATAGTGTAGTGTAGTATGGTATAGTGTGTGGAGTATAGTGTAGTGTAGTGTAGTGTAGTATAGTGTAGTGTAGTGTAGTATGGTATAGTGTAGTGTAGTGTAGTGTAGTATGGTATAGTGTAGTATAGTGTAGTGTAGTATGGTATAGTGTGTGGAGTATAGTGTAGTGTAGTATGGTATAGTGTAGTATAGTGTAGTGTAGTATGGTATAGTGTAGTATAGTGTAGTGTAGTGTAGTATGGTATAGTGTAGTATAGTGTAGTGTAGTATGGTATAGTGTGTGGAGTATAGTGTAGTGTAGTATGGTATAGTGTAGTATAGTGTAGTGTAGTATGGTATAGTGTAGTATAGTGTAGTGTAGTATGGTATAGTGTGTGGAGTATAGTGTAGTATGGTATAGTGTGTGGAGTATAGTGTAGTGTAGTATGGTATAGTGTGGTATAGTGTAGTGTAGTATAGTGTAGTATAGTGTAGTATAGTGTAGTGTAGTATGGTATAGTGTAGTATAGTGTAGTGTAGTATGGTATAGTGTAGTATAGTGTAGTGTAGTATGGTATAGTGTAGTATAGTGTAGTGTAGTATGGTATAGTGTGTGGAGTATAGTGTAGTATGTTATAGTGTGTGTAGTATAGTGTAGTATGGTATAGTGTGTGTAGTATAGTGTAGTGTAGTATGGTATAGTGTAGTATAGTGTAGTGTAGTATGGTATAGTGTAGTATAGTGTACTGTAGTATAGTGTAGTATAGTGTAGTGTAGTATGGTATAGTGTAGTATAGTGTAGTGTAGTATGGTATAGTGTGTGGAGTATAGTGTAGTATGTTATAGTGTGTGTAGTATAGTGTAGTGTAGTATGGTATAGTGTGTGTAGTATAGTGTAGTGTAGTATGGTATAGTGTAGTGTAGTATAGTGTAGTATAGTGTAGTGTAGTATGGTATAGTGTAGTATAGTGTAGTGTAGTATGGTATAGTGTGTGTAGTATAGTGTAGTGTAGTATGGTATAGTGTAGTATAGTGTAGTGTAGTATGGTATAGTGTAGTATAGTGTAGTGTAGTATGGTATAGTGTGTGGAGTATAGTGTAGTGTAGTATGGTATAGTGGAGTATAGTGTAGTGTAGTATGGTATAGTGTAGTGTAGTATGGTATAGTGTGTGGAGTATAGTGTAGTGTAGTGTAGTGTAATGCAGTATAGTATAGTATAGTACAGTGTAGTGTAGTGTAGTGTAGTGTAGTGTAATGCAGTATAGTATAGTATAGTACAGTGTAGTGTAGTGTAGTGTAGTGTAGTGTAATATAGTATAGTGTGTGTAGTATAGTGTAGTGTAGTATGGTATAGTGTAGTATAGTGTAGTGTAGTATGGTATAGTGTAGTGTAGTGTAGTGTAGTATGGTATAGTGTGTGGAGTATAGTGTAGTGTAGTATGGTATAGTGTAGTATAGTGTAGTGTAGTATGGTATAGTGTAGTATAGTGTAGTGTAGTATGTTATAGTGTGTGGAGTATAGTGTAGTGTAGTATGGTATAGTGTGTGGAGTATAGTGTAGTGTAGTATGGTATAGTGTAGTATAGTGTAGTGTAGTATGGTATAGTGTGTGGAGTATAGTGTAGTGTAGTATGGTATAGTGTAGTATAGTGTAGTGTAGTATGGTATAGTGTAGTATAGTGTAGTGTAGTATGGTATAGTGTGGAGTATAGTGTAGTGTAGTATGGTATAGTGTAGTATAGTGTAGTGTAGTATGGTATAGTGTAGTATAGTGTAGTGTAGTATGGTATAGTGTAGTATAGTGTAGTGTAGTATGGTATAGTGTGTGGAGTATAGTATACTGTAGTATAGTGTAGTATAGTGTAGTGTAGTATGGTATAGTGTGGAGTATAGTGTAGTGTAGTATGGTATAGTGTAGTATAGTGTAGTGTAGTATGGTATAGTGTAGTATAGTGTAGTGTAGTATGGTATAGTGTGTGGAGTATAGTATACTGTAGTATAGTGTAGTATAGTGTAGTGTAGTATGGTATAGTGTGGAGTATAGTGTAGTGTAGTATGGTATAGTGTAGTATAGTGTAGTGTAGTATGTTATAGTGTGTGGAGTATAGTGTAGTGTAGTATGGTATAGTGTAGTATAGTGTAGTGTAGTATGGTATAGTGGAGTATAGTGTAGTGTAGTATGGTATAGTGTAGTATAGTGTAGTGTAGTATGGTATAGTGTAGTATAGTGTAGTGTAGTATGGTATAGTGTAGTATAGTGTAGTGTAGTATGGTATAGTGGAGTATAGTGTAGTGTAGTATGGTATAGTGTGTGGAGTATAGTGTAGTGTAGTATGGTATAGTGTGTGTAGTATAGTGTAGTGTAGTATGGTATAGTGTGTGGAGTATAGTGTAGTGTAGTATGGTATAGTGTAGTATAGTGTGGTGTAGTATGGTATAGTGTAGTATAGTGTAGTGTAGTGTAGTGTAGTGTAGTATGGTATAGTGTAGTATAGTGTAGTGTAGTGTAGTGTAGTGTAGTATGGTATAGTGTAGTATGGTATAGTGTGTGGAGTATAGTGTAGTGTAGTATGGTATAGTGTAGTATAGTGTAGTGTAGTATGGTATAGTGTAGTATAGTGTAGTGTAGTATGGTATAGTGTAGTATAGTGTAGTGTAGTATGGTATAGTGTAGTATAGTGTAGTGTAGTATGGTATAGTGTGTGGAGTATAGTGTAGTGTAGTATGGTATAGTGTAGTATAGTGTAGTGTAGTATGGTATAGTGTAGTATAGTGTAGTGTAGTATGGTATAGTGGAGTATAGTGTAGTGTAGTATGGTATAGTGTGTGGAGTAGAGTGTAGTGTTGTTACAAACGGTAACATAGAAGGACACCAAAACCAGAAAAAAGGTTCAACGATGATATTTATTACGCTCGTTAGTCTAGGGGGGTAACAAAAGAATCCCGAACTCGTAAGTCTAGGGGGGAATGTAACAAAATAAAGGAGCCGTGCTCCAATCCAAAATAAGAATCGTCAATGCCGTGTAGGCGAAAAACAGCAGGTGGTCAAAGGTACAAAACAGAGAAAAAGGCAAAAGACCAAAAATGTCAAAATGGCAAGAGCGCAACAGCCAAGCAGCAGTAGTCAGCGGGCTTCGAAGTGGAAGTGCCAAGCCGGAAGTCGAGGAGCAGGAGTCAACCCTTTGGTTAAATAGGCAGTGCTCCTCCCCTGGCCACAGGTGTCTCCACTTCCCAGCCCGGCCGCTCTGTTAATAGCAATCACTGCATTTGAGGGGTGAAATGAAAAACAATTAGCAGGGGAAAAAAGCAAAAACCAACTAAGACTGGTGGTAACACCCCCACCGCAAAATGGTGACTCTAGTCTCCAAAAAAAGAAAAACAAGAAAAAGGAGGGTGCATAATAGTATGCAAATATTGCATAAAATTATGCACCAATAGATAAACATTTTTACACTAATAGTGTACACCAAAACCCACCACCACAACACAAGATATGTACAGGTGTCACCAGCCGACATTACAAACGGCGGACATGCTGATGACACTTGGGGGAAGAAGGAAATTTAGGTAGGGCCTAAGTCAGGATTAAATAACTGTTTAGATGGACGGGAACGTCGTATCAACAGAACGCTCAGGAGCCACGGCTCGGGACAAAGCGTCGGGTACGACGTTGTCCTTGCCGCGAACGTGCGAGATGCGGAGATCAAACGGCTGAAGCAGTAGACTCCAGCGCATGAGGCGGCGGTTGCTGTTGAACATTCTGTTCAGGAATTTGAGGGGGTCGTGGTCAGTATAAACGACAATTGGCTGTGACGACGAACCCAAATACACCTCGAAATGCTGGATCGCCAACACGAGCGCCAGGGCTTCTTTCTCTATTGTGGCATAGTTACGCTGCGCACGGTTGAATTTCTTGGAGAAGACGCAGACCGGGTGCTCGTGCATTTCAGCACTCTGGAGAAGGACAGCTCCCGCGCCTGTATCACTGGCATCAATGGCTAGGCTGAACGGCTTCGAGAAGTCAGGCGCCACCAAGACAGGCGCTGACATCAAGAGCGTTTTGACATTTTCAAACGACCTCTGACAATCATTGGACCACAGGAAGGCGGACTTCGGACTGAGCAAATCAGTGAGAGGCGAAACGACGGCGGCAAAGTTTTTGCAGAAGCCGCGATAATAACCCACTAAACCCAAGAATCTGCGCAGGGCACGTCTGTCACAGGGTACAGGGTAACCTTGCACAGCTTCAACTTTGGCCGCCACAGGGCGAACCATACCACCACCCACTATGCGACCCAAGTAGGTAACGGTTGCTTTTCCGAAGTCACATTTGGCAAGATTGACTGTGAGCGACGCTGCAGAGAGCCGTCGGAAGACCTCACGCAACCGAGCCAAATGTTCAGACCATGTATGGTCATGCAAAACGACGTCGTCCAAATAGGCATCACAGTTAGACACGCCCGACAAAACCAGATTAACGAGACGTTGGAAAGTAGCACCGGCATTACGCATTCCAAACGCCATGACATTGTACTGCAAAAATGCATCCGGAGTCACAAAAGCAGAAATTAGTCTTGCTCTGGGGGTGAGGCCCACTTGCCAATAACCCTTTAGCAAGTCTAATTTGGAAACAAACGTGGCGGATCCGACCCTGTCAACACAGTCATCTACCCGAGGCATGGGATAGCTGTCGGGAACGGTGACTGAGTTGACGCGGCGGTAGTCGGTACAGAAGCGATACGAAGAGTCGCTCTTCAAGACTAAAATGCAGGGCGAACTCCATGGACTGACACTCGGTTCAGCCAGTTTGTTGGACAGGAGATAATCCGTTTCATGCCGCAAGACAGCACGTTTGGTCGGGTTAACCCTGTATGGATGCTGTTTAATTGGGGGACTGGTTCCCACATCGATGTCATGCAATAGAACGTTTGTCCTGGAAGGGACATCGCGGAATATCTCCGGGAACTCGTGGATTAATGAGACAATATCACGCCGTTGTTCAGTAGTCAAATGCGATAAATGGGTTGGCAAGGTTGCTAACATCTCAGTATTGTTTAGGCGGCCCTGAACGACACATCGCAACGGGGCCGCATCAGAATCCTCGCTCTCAGCCAATGAGAGGAGGACAACAGGTGGATCAGGCGACTGGCGAATGAGATAAGGCTTCAACATATTAACGTGACAAACGCGGGAACTGAAGCGCTTATCTGGCGTAGCAATCACATAATCCACGTCGGACAGTTTCTTCTCGATACTGTAAGGGCCACGATATTTGGCCTGAAAAACAGAACCCGGAATAGGCATCAACATGAGGACTTTGTCACCGACTGCGAAGCTGCGGTTACGAGCTTTTCGATCGAATCGTCGCTTCATCTCAGACTGCGCACATTCTAAGTTGGCTCTTGCAATAGCGCGAGCTTGGTGCAAGCGTGTGCGGAAGTCACTTACAAATTGCAACAAGCTTTTTGGCGGGCCAGCACCAATCCAGCGCTCGCTCAGGACTGTCAGGGGTGTACGCAGTTGATGAGCGAATACAAGTTCCGCCGGACTGAAACCGGTGGATTCTTGCACCACTTCGCGAGAGGCAAACAGCAGCCAAGGGACGGCGTCTTCCCAAGACGCTCCAGTTTCCAGAATATACGCACGGAGCATACGTTTGAGTGTTTGATGGTACCTCTCCAATGCACCCTGACTGGCAGGATGAAATGCAGAGGACACACGATGGGTGATCTGGAGTGCCTTGAGGGCTTTGGCAAACGCCTTGGACATAAAATTGGTGCCCTGGTCGCTCTGGATTTCGCGAGGTAAGCCAACGAACGAGAAGAAACGCAGTAAAGCTCTCATGATTGCCTTCGTGGTAATTTTTCGGAGGGGGATGGCCTCAGGGTAGCGCGTGGACGCGCACATGACAGTTAACAGATATTGATAACCACTTCTTGATCTGGGGAGCGGACCAACGCAGTCGATAATGACACGTTCAAACGGCTGGCCTATAGCCGGTATGGGGTGCAACGGCGCAGGTGGAATTAACTGGTTCGGCTTCCCAGCGAGCTGACAGGGGTGACATGACTGACAGAACTGGGTTACGTCACGCCTGACACCGGGCCAGAAGAAATGTCGCCTTATACGATCGAATGTTTTAGCCACGCCACTATGGCCAGCAAGACCGTCGTGGGCCAAACTCAGGATGGCGGAGCGGTATTTGAACGGTACTACTATCTGCGGAACTGGCGGCTGGTCCTCGGACTTTCTCATGAGAATACCATTGTGTAGGTAGTAACCCTGGGTGACAGTGCCTATTTCCGAGTCAGAATACAGAGAGTTGAAACAGGTTACGAGACTATCATCCGCTTTTTGCTGCTTAATCAGCTCAGATGGGGACAAAGAAAAGTCAGGACCATCATGCAGTAATTTAGGCATTGCTGGATCTAACACGACCTTATTTTTAGGACCTTTTTCCTTGAGTCTAGCGCACGCCTCTGGCTTTATCATAAAAGTGTCGGCTAGAGAGATGTCTGGAACTACTTTAGACTCAGCAGCCTTCTTAGCTTGCGCGCGCGTCACTACATTGGCGGAAAACACTTCAGGATGCTCGCGCTCACATTGATCGGGTGTGTTAGATACCAATGGTGTTGCCACTACTTCAAGCGGTGCGTCACAGCTAAACACGCTGCCACGGCCTATGTCGTTACCTAACAGCAGTGTGACGCCGGGGACAGGTAGAGAGTTATGGACAGCAACAGTCACTTCGCCACTAACAAGGTCAGACCGCAATAAAACACGGTGGAGAGGCATCCTAGATACCCCCTTTCCAATGCCACGAACCAGCACGCTACTGCCTGTGGCAGTGCGCTCTGACAACGGGAGGACCCCCTGTAGAAGGATAGTTTGATTCGCGCCGGTGTCGCGTAACATGCGTACTGGCACTGGAGCGGCACCAGACACGGACACGGATCCGTCTAACAGGAACGGTTCATACAACGATTCGTCGGTGGTTGTGACATTATTGGAACAACGCTGTAGAGGCGAAAGTGTGTGCACCAAACTCACTGTCGTGGTGTTAGCATCACGCGCACGTTTAAGCTTCAATTTAGGACAGTCAGCAATGACATGGTCAGATTTCTTGCAGTAGAAACAACTTGGGTTATCAGACGGTACAGACGGCGACTTTGTGCCATTACGTTTGCTAGACACAGGAGACGATGGGCGAGGCTTGGCACGGTCCTGGTGAATGAGAGTGTACTCGTCTGCTAGAACACATGCAGCAGACAGAGTTTGGGGCTTCTGTTCGCTGACGTGTGTTGCAACAGAAGGTGGCAGACAGTTGAGGAATTCCTCGAGGAGGATTAACTCGCGTAGTTTTGCGCGGTCACTTGCGTTAACTACATCGCACCAGCGATCAAACGAAGTTTCCTTTAGCCGGCCAAACTCGACATACGTCTGGTCTGTTTTTTTACGGAGTTTTCGGAATGTCTGGCGATACGCCTCGGGGGTTAACTGGCAACCACGGAGTATGGCACTCTTTACGTCGTCGTAAACAAGACTCTTGTCGAGAGGAAGACACGAGTAGATCTCCTGGGCTTTCCCAGTTAAAACACACTGGAGAAGCGAAGCCCATTGTTCTTTTGGCCACGCGAAATTGGTTGCCACCCTCTCGAAATGCGGAAAATACCGCTCTACGTCGGTATCAGAGAAGGGGGGCACCAACTTGATATTTTTCGCCACGTCAAACACAGTTTTACTTTTAGCCTTTTCGGCATCCAACCTAAGACGCTCACGCTCTATGTCAAGTCGCTGTTTTGCGAGGTCAGTTTCTAACTCTAACCGTCGCTGTTCGAGATCTAGCTCGCGCAAACGGACAGCCTCAGACGGACTAGACGGAGTGGAGTGCGAGGTCGGCGATGCAGCCTTGGCTGGCGTTCGGGGCGGCAATATACCCTTTTCATTGAAGACCCCAAGGAGCTTTGTTTTTATACTGTCCTTGGTTCTCTCCTCCTCTGTGTTTAGCTCCACATCGTACTTCTTCGCCAATTCTAGTAATTGTGGTTTGTTAAACCGGTGCAACTTTGTGCGAGACGGAGATTCAACAAAACCTGTGATATCGGACATGATTGTTGATAATGAACAGCTGATTAACAAGATAGTCGTAACAGGACGTGTGCGGAAACTATCCGGCAAATATACAAGCACACACCAATTAAACTCGATGCTCCTCACGAGTAGCAGTTAACAAAGCCAATGGGCTCGCCGTAACGAAGCTACAAACAGACTACACATAAGTAGTAACAGGTGGCCAATTAGACACGGGTACCCGAAGTGCAGACAGGACCACAAACACACAAACGGACTTCCCACAAAATACGAGAATCACTCCAAAAATCAGACAGGAGTGAAGCCACGAGAATCACTCCAAAAAGTGGGAGTGAGGCCAAGCTGATTGGCACGCTGCGTTGGAGGTAAAAGTGGTAAGCGTAAACCTGGGCAGGGGGTGTCCCTACTCTGCCTAATCTGAAAACAGAGAAACAAAAGGCCTCACTAGCTACGTCTCTTCCGTGGAGTACCCAGCTCGAGGCTTCAGGGAGCCCCCTCCTGGGATATCCACAAAAACGAGCTACAAGAGAAAAAGAAAAACACACCTAAGCCCAAAAGCGAAGGTAAACTCACCACAGGAAAAAAACCGCAGGAAACACAGCGACCAAAAAGCGACAAAAACCCTACAAGGCTAGACTAAAAAAAATGCTATATATCAAAAATAGCGACAGGCTGCGAGAGGTACCGGGTTCAAATCCCGTGAGAGCGCCCAATATGTTACAAACGGTAACATAGAAGGACACCAAAACCAGAAAAAAGGTTCAACGATGATATTTATTACGCTCGTTAGTCTAGGGGGGGAATGTAACAAAAGAATCCCGAACTCGTAAGTCTAGGGGGGAATGTAACAAAATAAAGGAGCCGTGCTCCAATCCAAAATAAGAATCGTCAATGCCGTGTAGGCGAAAAACAGCAGGTGGTCAAAGGTACAAAACAGAGAAAAAGGCAAAAGACCAAAAATGTCAAAATGGCAAGAGCGCAACAGCCAAGCAGCAGTAGTCAGCGGGCTTCGAAGTGGAAGTGCCAAGCCGGAAGTCGAGGAGCAGGAGTCAACCCTTTGGTTAAATAGGCAGTGCTCCTCCCCTGGCCACAGGTGTCTCCACTTCCCAGCCCGGCCGCTCTGTTAATAGCAATCACTGCATTTGAGGGGTGAAATGAAAAACAATTAGCAGGGGGAAAAAAGCAAAAACCAACTAAGACTGGTGGTAACAACTGTAGTATGGTATAGTGTAGTATAGTGTAGTGTAGTATGGTATAGTGTAGTATAGTGTAGTGTAGTATGGTATAGTGTAGTATAGTGTAGTGTAGTATGGTATAGTGTAGTGTAGTATGGTATAGTGTGTGGAGTATAGTGTAGTGTAGTATGGTATAGTGTGTGGAGTATAGTGTAGTGTAGTATGGTATAGTGTAGTGTAGTATGGTATAGTGTAGTATAGTGTAGTGTAGTATGGTATAGTGTAGTATGGTATAGTGTAGTATAGTATAGTGTAGTATAGTATAGTGTAGTATAGTATAGTGTAGTATGGTATAGTGTGGAGTATAGTGTAGTGTAGTATGGTATAGTGTAGTGTAGTATGGTATAGTGTGTGGAGTATAGTGTAGTGTAGTATGGTATAGTGTAGTATAGTGTAGTGTAGTATGGTATAGTGTGTGGAGTATAGTGTAGTGTAGTATGGTATAGTGTAGTATAGTGTAGTGTAGTATGGTATAGTGTAGTGTAGTATGGTATAGTGTAGTATAGTGTAGTGTAGTATGGTATAGTGTAGTATAGTGTAGTGTAGTATGGTATAGTGTAGTATAGTGTAGTATAGTGTAGTGTAGTATGGTATAGTGTGTGGAGTATAGTGTAGTGTAGTATGGTATAGTGTAGTATAGTGTAGTGTAGTATGGTATAGTGTAGTATAGTATAGTGTAGTATGGTATAGTGTAGTATAGTGTAGTGTAGTATGGTATAGTGTAGTATAGTGTAGTGTAGTATGGTATAGTGTGTGGAGTATAGTGTAGTGTAGTATGGTATAGTGTAGTGTAGTGTAGTGTAGTATGGTATAGTGTAGTATAGTGTAGTGTAGTATGGTATAGTGTAGTATAGTGTAGTGTAGTATGGTATAGTGTAGTATAGTGTAGTGTAGTGTAGTGTAGTATGGTATAGTGTAGTATGGTATAGTGTGTGGAGTATAGTGTAGTGTAGTATGGTATAGTGTGTGTAGTATAGTGTAGTGTAGTATGGTATAGTGTAGTATAGTGTAGTGTAGTATGGTATAGTGTGTGGAGTATAGTGTAGTGTAGTATGGTATAGTGTAGTATAGTGTAGTGTAGTATGGTATAGTGTGTGTAGTATAGTGTAGTGTAGTATGGTATAGTGTAGTATAGTGTAGTGTAGTGTAGTGTAGTATAGTATAGTGTAGTATGGTATAGTGTGTGGAGTATAGTGTAGTGTAGTATGGTATAGTGTGTGTAGTATAGTGTAGTGTAGTATGGTATAGTGTAGTATAGTGTAGTGTAGTATGGTATAGTGTAGTATAGTGTAGTATGTTATAGTGTGTGGAGTATAGTGTAGTGTAGTATGGTATAGTGTAGTATAGTGTAGTGTAGTATGGTATAGTGTGTGGAGTATAGTGTAGTGTAGTATGGTATAGTGTAGTATAGTGTAGTGTAGTATGTTATAGTGTGTGGAGTATAGTGTAGTGTAGTATAGTATAGTGTAGTATAGTGTAGTGTAGTATGGTATAGTGTAGTATAGTGTAGTGTAGTATGGTATAGTGTAGTATAGTGTAGTGTAGTATGGTATAGTGTAGTATAGTATGGTATAGTGTGTGGAGTATAGTGTAGTATAGTATGGTATAGTGTAGTATAGTGTAGTGTAGTATGGTATAGTGTAGTATAGTGTAGTGTAGTATGGTATAGTGTAGTATAGTGTAGTGTAGTGTAGTATGGTATAGTGTAGTATAGTGTAGTGTAGTATGGTATAGTGTAGTGTAGTATAGTGTAGTGTAGTATGGTATAGTGTAGTATAGTGTAGTGTAGTATGGTATAGTGTGTGGAGTATAGTGTAGTGTAGTATGGTATAGTGTAGTATAGTGTAGTGTAGTATGGTATAGTGTAGTATAGTGTAGTGTAGTATGGTATAGTGTAGTATAGTATAGTGTAGTATGGTATAGTGTGGAGTATAGTATAGTGTAGTGTAGTGTAGTGTAGTATAGTATAGTGTAGTATAGTGTAGTATGGTATAGTGTAGTATAGTGTAGTGTAGTATGGTATAGTGTAGTATAGTGTAGTGTAGTATGGTATAGTGTGTGGAGTATAGTGTAGTGTAGTATGGTATAGTGTAGTATAGTGTAGTGTAGTATGGTATAGTGTAGTATAGTGTAGTGTAGTATGGTATAGTGTAGTATAGTGTAGTGTAGTATGGTATAGTGTAGTATAGTGTAGTGTAGTATGGTATAGTGTAGTATAGTGTAGTGTAGTATGGTATAGTGTAGTATAGTGTAGTGTAGTATGGTATAGTGTAGTATAGTGTAGTGTAGTATGGTATAGTGTAGTATAGTGTAGTGTAGTATGGTATAGTGTAGTATAGTGTAGTGTAGTATGGTATAGTGTGTGGAGTATAGTGTAGTGTAGTATGGTATAGTGTGTGGAGTATAGTATAGTGTAGTATGGTATAGTGTGTGGAGTATAGTGTAGTGTAGTATGGTATAGTGTAGTATAGTGTAGTGTAGTATGTTATAGTGTGTGGAGTATAGTGTAGTGTAGTATGGTATAGTGTAGTATAGTGTAGTGTAGTATGGTATAGTGTAGTATAGTGTAGTGTAGTATGGTATAGTGTAGTATAGTGTAGTGTAGTATGGTATAGTGTAGTATAGTGTAGTGTAGTATGGTATAGTGGAGTATAGTGTAGTGTAGTATGGTATAGTGTAGTATAGTGTAGTGTAGTATGGTATAGTGTGTGGAGTATAGTGTAGTGTAGTATGGTATAGTGTAGTGTAGTATGTTATAGTGTAGTATAGTTAGTATAGTGTAGTATGGTATAGTGTGTGGAGTATAGTATAGTGTAGTATGGTTTAGTGTAGTATAGTATAGTGTGTGGAGTTAGGTTATGTTATTAGTGTAGTATACAGAGTTATGTCTTCAGTGTTAATAAATACGAAGCCTATAGTGTAGTATACAGAGTTATGTCTTGTCTTATTAGTGTTAATAAATAGTGTGTGGAGTTAGGTTATGTTGTGTCTTCAGTGTTAATAAATACGGAGCCTATAGTGTAGTATACAGAGTTATGTTGTGTCTTCAGTGTTTTCGCTGCCAGCACAACATTCTTCAGGCCCTTTTTATTAGCACTGACGCATTTTACGAGGACAAACAACTCTCACAGCTTACACACACACACACACACACACACACACACACACACACACACACACACACACACACACACACACACACACACACGCACACACAGCTTAACCGAAACAAGATGACACAACCACCAGCCTTCTCTCGGCTGTGCCCGATGGCATTCATTTACACACATTGGCCACACACACACACACACACACACACACACACACACACACACACACACACACACACACACACACACACACACACACACACACAGTAAAGCACACAGACATAAGCCACACACACACACACACACACACACACACACACACACACACACACACACACACACACACACACACACACACACACACACACACACACACACACACACACACGACACACACACACACTTGGCCAGCCTTCTAGAAACCTGCACTGCACGGTCTGGGGGACTCATGTGTACGATGCTGAGAACTTTTGTACTATTGTACTAAAGCACAAGCACAAGCACAAGCACAAGCACAAGCACAAGCACAAGCACAAGCACAAGAGCTCTAGTTTAGTTTAAACAGCAAAGACAAAAAGCACACAGTGATGCCATGGAACACGGCTAACCCATTTTAGCCTGGAGTGACATATACGCTGCATTCAGGCTCTTGAGATTTGAGTTTTTTAAATTACACGAAAGAATGTGGGTATATGGGTATGAATGAACACACTCTAATGCAAAATGAGGGTCCTATCTTTTAAATGCAACTTATTTCATGATTTTATGTGTTTCAGCGGCTGAGATATTTAGGTTTTAATAGGCAGAGTGCACCTTATCCCAAAACGGGCTTAGGCTGAAATGGGTTAATAGACAAATTCTTTTATGTCAGACATGTAAAAGTTTGCTATATATTTTGGCCGGTATGTTTCGAGGTCGACCGGTGCTTTCATAAGTCCAGAGTGATGGCATGGAAGAGAATGTATATACAGTGGTGCTTATATGTTTACATACCCCAGCAGAATATACGCTTTCTTGTCGATTTCTCACAAAATATGAAGGATTACACGAAACCTTTTTTTTTCACTCATTGCTAGTGACTGGCTTAAGACATTTATTACCAATTTTCTGTGATTACTCTTTCAAAAGCATGATCACCACCCAAACTACCCAAATGACCCTGTTCAAAAGTTTACATACCCTAGTGTCTGATGCTGAATATGGCCCTGTTTAACATCAGGGACCGCTCTAAATTGTTTGTGGTAGATGTGGATAAGGCTCTTAATTTTATCAGATGACAAAACAGCACATTCTTCCTGGCAGAATGATTGTTTCCTATAATATCTTTGGGTGTCTTGCTGGAACCTCACATTTGAGGCTTCCCCTGAGTGGCTCAATGATGTTGAGATCAGGAGAGTGAGATGGTCGCTCAAAAACTTCATTTTATTCTTTCTGAAGCTAATGACGGGTTGATTTGACTCTCTGTGTCGAAATATTGTCATGTTGGCACTGTTGGAATTTCAATTCAGAAGTGCAATATGAGGGGTTTGGTTGGAATCAAGCCATTGGGCAAGTAGATCAAATACAATTTCATCCATCATTGCAAGGGAAATTGTTCAGGAGGCATAGGACAACCAAAAAATAACTTCAGGTGAAATATAGGACAACATGAAAAAAATGTTTTAAACTGTATAATAAAGAGGCAATTGAGGAAAGATGGGCTGTTGGGGGTTGCCAGGAGAAAGCCATTACTACAAAAATGCAAACATGTTATTTCGCATATGATACACCAAATAGCATAGTGAGAAGCATCAGAATGCCTGTGACAAAGTCATTTGGAAAAATGAGATCAATATGGAACTTTTTTCAGCCACTATTAACAATACCATTTGGAGAACAGTCAACGGAGCCTATGATGAAAGTTACACCATCCCTTCTGTGAAACATGGTCATGGACCACTGATGTCATGGGGACATTTGAGTCACAAATGCACTATACTTTTGGTCCATACTCTCAGAATGATGAATACATTGCCCTGTGAAAAATACTGGAGGAAACTTGTCACTCATCAGCCTTCAAACTGCACATGGTCTATTGTTTGTACATGCCAACATGACAATATTTCGACACAGAAAGTCAAATCAACCCGTCATTAGCTTCAGAAAGAATAAAATGAAGTTTTTGAGCGACCATCTCACTCTCCTGATCTCGACATCATTGAGCCACTCAGGGGAAACCTCAAATGTGAGGTTCCAGCAAGACACCCAAAGATATTATAGGAAACAACCATTCTGCCAGGAAGAATGTGCTGTTTTGTCATCTGAGAAGGTTAAGAGCCTTATCCACAACTACCACAAACAATTTAGAGCGGTCCCTGATGTTAAACGGCCATATTCAGCATCAGAAACTAGGGTATGTAAACTTTTGAACAGGGTAATTTGGGTAGTTTGGGTTGTGATCATGCTTTTGAAAGAGTAAACACAGAAGATTACTAATAAATGTCTTAAGCCAGTCACTAGCAATGAGTGAAAAAAAAAGTTTTGTGTAATCCTTCATATTTTGTGAGAAATCGCCAAGAAAGCGTATATTCTGCTGGGGTATGTAAACATATGAGCACCACTGTATTTATAGAGTGGTGTCTGGGTTTCCCGAGGACAGTCATCTCTGACCATAAACATGGCCAAGTGGTTAAAGAGATGGGCTTTAGATCAGAGGGTTGCAGGTTCGAATCCCATCCTTCCACTCCCCACCACACTCCATGGCTGAGGTGCCCTTGAGCAAGG
>NC_085874.1:52800862-52805862 GCF_034702125.1 Engraulis encrasicolus | reverse complement strand
CATAGTATACTAGTGCTCCTGGTTTCATAGTATATTAGTGCTCCTGGTTTCATAGTATATTAGTGCTCCTGGTTTCATAGTATAATATATTAGTGCTCCTGGTTTCATAGTATAGTATATTAGTGCTCCTGGTTTCATAGTATAATATATTAGTGCTCCTGGTTTCATAGTATATTAGTGCTCCTGGTTTCATAGTATAGTATATTAGTGCTCCTGGTTTCATAGTATATTAGTGTTCCTGGTTTCATAGTATAATATATTAGTGCTCCTGGTTTCATAGTATAATATACTAGTGCTCCTGGTTTCATAGTATAATATATCAGTGCTCCTGGTTTCATAGTATAATATATTAGTGCTCCTGGTTTCATAGTATATTAGTGCTCCTGGTTTCATAGTATATTAGTGCTCCTGGTTTCATAGTATATTAGTGCTCCTGGTTTCATAATATAGTATACTAGTGCTCCTGGTTTCATAGTATATTAGTGCTCCTGGTTTCATAGTATATTAGTGTCCTGGTTTCATAGTATATACTAGTGCTCCTGGTTTCATAGTATATTAGTGCTCCTGGTTTCATAGTATATTAGTGTCCTGGTTTCATAGTATATTAGTGCTCCTGGTTTCATAGTATAATATATTAGTGCTCCTGGTTTCATAGTATAATAGTGCTCCTGGTTTCATAGTATACTAGTGCTCCTGGTTTCATAGTATAATATACTAGTGCTCCTGGTTTCATAATATAGTATACTAGTGCTCCTGGTTTCATAGTATATTAGTGCTCCTGGTTTCATAGTATAATATATTAGTGCTCCTGGTTTCATAGTATATTAGTGCTCCTGGTTTCATAGTATAATATATTAGTGCTCCTGGTTTCATAGTATATTAGTGCTCCTGGTTTCATAGTATATTAGTGCTCCTGGTTTCATAGTATAATATATTAGTGTTCCTGGTTTCATAGTATAATATATTAGTGCTCCTGGTTTCATAGTATAATATACTAGTGCTCCTGGTTTCATAGTATATTAGTGCTCCTGGTTTCATAGTATATTAGTGCTCCTGGTTTCATAGTATATTAGTGCTCCTGGTTTCATAGTATATTAGTGCTCCTGGTTTCATAGTATAATATATTAGTGCTCCTGGTTTCATAGTATATTAGTGCTCCTGGTTTCATAGTATATTAGTGCTCCTGGTTTCATAATATAATATATTAGTGTTCCTGGTTTCATAGTATATTAGTGTCCTGGTTTCATAATATAATATATTAGTGCTCCTGGTTTCATAGTGTATATTAGTGCTCCTGGTTTCATAGTATATTAGTGTCCTGGTTTCATAGTATACTATATTAGTGCTCCTGGTTTCATAGTATATTAGTGCTCCTGGTTTCATAGTATATTAGTGCTCCTGGTTTCATAGTATATTAGTGCTCCTGGTTTCATAGTATATTAGTGTGACTACGACTAAATCAAAAAAAGCTGACAAAATTAACACTGCTCCTGGTTTCATAGTATAATATACTAGTGTTCCTGGTTTCATAGTATATTAGTGCTCCTGGTTTCATAGTATACTAGTGCTCCTGGTTTCATAGTATATTAGTGTTCCTGGTTTCATAATATATTAGTGCTCCTGGTTTCATAGTATAGTATACTAGTGCTCCTGGTTTCATAATATAATATATTAGTGTTCCTGGTTTCATAATATAATATATTAGTGTTCCTGGTTTCATAATATAATATATTAGTGTTCCTGGTTTCATAGTATATTAGTGTCCTGGTTTCATAATATAATATATTAGTGCTCCTGGTTTCATAGTGTATATTAGTGCTCCTGGTTTCCTCATAGTGTAATATATTAGTGCTCCTGGTTTCATAGTATATACTAGTGCTCCTGGTTTCATAATATAGTATACTAGTGCTCCTGGTTTCATAGTATATTAGTGCTCCTGGTTTCATAGTATATTAGTGTCCTGGTTTCATAGTATATTAGTGCTCCTGGTTTCATAGTATATTAGTGCTCCTGGTTTCATAGTATAGTATATTAGTGCTCCTGGTTTCATAGTATAATATATTAGTGCTCCTGGTTTCATAGTATATTAGTGCTCCTGGTTTCATAGTATATTAGTGCTCCTGGTTTCATAGTATAATATATTAGTGTTCCTGGTTTCATAGTATAATATATTAGTGCTCCTGGTTTCATAGTATAATATACTAGTGTTCCTGGTTTCATAGTATATTAGTGCTCCTGGTTTCATAGTATATTAGTGCTCCTGGTTTCATAGTATATTAGTGTCCTGGTTTCATAGTATATTAGTGCTCCTGGTTTCATAGTATAATATATTAGTGCTCCTGGTTTCATAGTATATACTAGTGCTCCTGGTTTCATAATATAATATATTAGTGTTCCTGGTTTCATAATATAATATATTAGTGTTCCTGGTTTCATAGTATATTAGTGTCCTGGTTTCATAGTATATTAGTGCTCCTGGTTTCATAGTATACTAGTGCTCCTGGTTTCATAGTATAATATATTAGTGCTCCTGGTTTCATAGTATATTAGTCCTCCTGGTTTCATAGTATATTAGTGCTCCTGGTTTCATAGTATATTAGTGCTCCCGGTTTCATAGTATAATATACTAGTGCTCCTGGTTTCATAGTATAATATATTAGTGCTCCTGGTTTCATAGTATAATATACTAGTGCTCCTGGTTTCATAGTATAATATATCAGTGCTCCTGGTTTCATAGTATAATATATTAGTGCTCCTGGTTTCATAGTATATTAGTGCTCCTGGTTTCATAGTATATTAGTGTCCTGGTTTCATAGTATATTAGTGCTCCTGGTTTCATAGTATAATATATTAGTGCTCCTGGTTTCATAGTATAATATATTAGTGCTCCTGGTTTCATAGTATATTAGTGCTCCTGGTTTCATAGTATAATATATTAGTGCTCCTGGTTTCATAGTATAGTATATTAGTGCTCCTGGTTTCATAGTATAATATATTAGTGCTCCTGGTTTCATAGTATATTAGTGCTCCTGGTTTCATAGTATATTAGTGCTCCTGGTTTCATAGTATAATATATTAGTGCTCCTGGTTTCATAGTATATTAGTGCTCCTGGTTTCATAGTATAATATATTAGTGCTCCTGGTTTCATAGTATATTAGTGCTCCTGGTTTCATAGTATAATATATTAGTGCTCCTGGTTTCATAGTATATTAGTGCTCCTGGTTTCATAGTATAATATATTAGTGCTCCTGGTTTCATAGTATAATATATTAGTGCTCCTGGTTTCATAGTATATTAGTGCTCCTGGTTTCATAGTATATTAGTGCTCCTGGTTTCATAGTATATTAGTGTCCTGGTTTCATAGTATATTAGTGCTCCTGGTTTCATAGTATAATATATTAGTGTTCCTGGTTTCATAGTATAATATATTAGTGCTCCTGGTTTCATAGTATAATATACTAGTGCTCCTGGTTTCATAGTATAATATATCAGTGCTCCTGGTTTCATAGTATAATATATTAGTGCTCCTGGTTTCATAGTATATTAGTGCTCCTGGTTTCATAGTATACTAGTGCTCCTGGTTTCATAGTATATTAGTGCTCCTGGTTTCATAGTATATTAGTGTCCTGGTTTCATAGTATATTAGTGCTCCTGGTTTCATAGTATATTAGTGCTCCTGGTTTCATAGTATACTAGTGCTCCTGGTTTCATAGTATAATATATCAGTGCTCCTGGTTTCATAGTATAATATATTAGTGCTCCTGGTTTCATAGTATATTAGTGCTCCTGGTTTCATAGTATATTAGTGCTCCTGGTTTCATAGTATAATATATTAGTGTTCCTGGTTTCATAGTATAATATATTAGTGTTCCTGGTTTCATAATATAATATATTAGTGTTCCTGGTTTCATAATATAATATATTAGTGTTCCTGGTTTCATAGTATAATATATTAGTGCTCCTGGTTTCATAGTATAATATATTAGTGCTCCTGGTTTCATAATATAGTATACTAGTGCTCCTGGTTTCATAGTATATACTAGTGCTCCTGGTTTCATAATATAATATATTAGTGCTCCTGGTTTCATAGTATAATATATTAGTGTTCCTGGTTTCATAGTATAATATATTAGTGCTCCTGGTTTCATAGTATAATATACTAGTGCTCCTGGTTTCATAGTATAATATATCAGTGCTCCTGGTTTCATAGTATAATATATTAGTGCTCCTGGTTTCATAGTATATTAGTGCTCCTGGTTTCATAATATAATATATTAGTGTTCCTGGTTTCATAGTATATTAGTGTCCTGGTTTCATAATATAATATATTAGTGCTCCTGGTTTCATAGTGTATATTAGTGCTCCTGGTTTCCTCATAGTGTAATATATTAGTGCTCCTGGTTTCATAGTATATTAGTGCTCCTGGTTTCATAGTATATTAGTGCTCCTGGTTTCATAGTATATTAGTGCTCCTGGTTTCATAGTATATTAGTGCTCCTGGTTTCATAGTATAATATATTAGTGCTCCTGGTTTCATAGTATATTAGTGCTCCTGGTTTCATAGTATATTAGTGCTCCTGGTTTCATAGTATATTAGTGCTCCTGGTTTCATAATATAGTATACTAGTGCTCCTGGTTTCATAGTATATTAGTGCTCCTGGTTTCCACATAGTATAATATAAAACTATACTTTATGTTTTTCACTTTTTATTTCATCGCATTTCTGTACATAATGTATACTACAATGTATTTCTAAACCACTTGTTTGCTGGGTACTAACAAATGATAAATAATGTAAGCAGAGACCCGCGTCCTGTGTGATCATCACATAGTATAATCATGTTTGTCGGTGTGCGTGTATTCACTGTAGTGTACCCAACGGCTTACTGATGGCAGACAACAGAGTACAGGGTACAAATGCAGCGTCACTTCAGCACTAACAGCTGAGTTACGATCTACTAGGGCAGTGTTTTGGTCTGTGCCAGTAGAGAGAGAGAGT
>NC_085874.1:52788362-52793362 GCF_034702125.1 Engraulis encrasicolus | reverse complement strand
TGTATAGGCTGTGATGTTGTAGTGCTGGGTTATGTGTATAGGCTGTGCTGTACCTTGTTGTAGTGCTGGGTTATGTGTATAGGCTGTGCTGTACCTTGTTGTAGTGCTGGGTTATGTGTATAGGCTGTGCTGTACCTTGTTGTAGTGCTGGGTTATGTGTATAGGCTGTGATGTATCTTGTTGTAGTGCTGGGTTATGTGTGTAGGCTGTGCTGGGTTGTAGTGCTGGGTTATGTGTGTAGGCTGTGATGTATCGTGTTGTAGTGCTGGGTTATGTGTATAGGCTGTGCTGTACCTTGTTGTAGTGCTGGGTTATGTGTGTAGGCTGTGCTGGGTTATGTGTATAGGCTGTGATGTTGTAGTGCTGGGTTATGTGTATAGGCTGTGCTGGGTTATGTGTATAGGCTGTGCTGGGTTATGTGTGTAGGCTGTGCTGGGTTATGTGTACAGGCTGTGATGTACCGTGTTGTAGTGCTGGGTTATGTGTATAGGCTGTGGCAGACGTGAGCAAACTCAGGCCCGGGGGCCTCATGCGGCCCTCAGAGACTTTCCCAGAAAAAAATGCAGACTCGCATGGTCACTCATTCTTCAATGCGCTACCTAAAACAAGGGTCTTGGAAACCTAAGATTACCAAAGTCTACATCTAGATACAATTAGCAGGAATGGCATAACTGACAATGGTGTCAGTACACCAATTGTTATTATTGGCAGTACACCAATTGTTATTATTGGCACGGGCAAGTTGCATACGACATCCGGCCCTTTGGTCAACTTTCTAAACCCAATGTTGAGCCAAAATAATTGCCCACCCCTGGGCTGTGCTGTACCTTGTTGTAGTGCTGGGTTGTCATAGTGGACCTCCATCAGGACGTAAACAGGGTCTATAGAGGTCCCAATGGAGAGACCCACGTGAGGTGGATACGTGAAGCCCTGCAGAGAGAAGAACACATCGATTGAGATGTCAGAAACCTGCTTACACAGACATACTTTTTTCCCAGTCTCTGGAGGCAATGGGCCAGGTGTTGCAATGACCTTATTTGTCTGTCTGTCTGTTTGTCTGTCTGTCTGTCTGTCTGTCTGTCTGTCTGTCTGTCTGTCTGTCTGTCTGTCTGTCTGTCTGTCTGTCTGTCTGTCTGTCTGTCTGTCTGTCTGTGTTTCTTTCTGTTTGTCTGTCTGTCTGTTTGCGTTGTCCATTCGCAATGTCTGTGGTCTTCTTCAGGGGGTGCCAAGCACCACAACATCGCTAGAGCCTTATGTTAAGATTTATACATGGCTATAAACACCACCTGCATCTAGTGTTGACCACAGAGAGTACAATACCCTAGGACTAAGTGACTGGGGCCCGAGGTTTTCCCTGATCCTACACAGTAATAACTTACAGCTTAATGCAACACTTCAAATTGTGTGTGTGTGTGTGTGTGTGTGTGTGTGTGTGTGTTTGTGTGTGGTGGTGGTGGTGGCTAGGGGGTGTTGAGAAGGATACAGCTGAGAGGGGGCGTGCTTAGTTGCCATTGGGGGTCATTAGTTTTAATCATAAGGGGGGCATTGGCAGACTTACGAAGATGGTCAAGGCAATGATACAGTAAGTAAGACCTCCTTGGGTCAAGGGGATGTGGTGAGACTGAGGATAAGGCCGTTCAAAAGAGATTGAGGACCACTGACTTAGAAAGTTGATTTAACACCTTCTAGATTGAGGACCACTGACTTAGAAAGTTGATTTAACACCTTCTAGATTGAGGACCACTGACTTAGAAAGTTGATTTAACACCTTCTAGATTGAGGACCACTGACTTAGAAAGTTGATTTAACACCTTCTAGATTGAGGACCACTGACTTAGAAAGTTGATTTAACACCTTCTAGATTGAGGACCACTGAGTTGATTTAACACCTTCTAGATTGAGGACCACTGACTTAGAAAGTTGATTTAACACCTTCTAGATTGAGGACCACTGACTTAGAAAGTTGATTTAACACCTTCTAGATTGAGGACCACTGACTTAGAAAGTTGATTTAACACCTTCTAGATTGAGGACCACTGAGTTGATTTAACACCTTCTAGATTGAGGACCACTGACTTAGAAAGTTGATTTAACACCTTCTAGATTGAGGACCACTGAGTTGATTTAACACCTTCTAGATTGAGGACCACTGAGTTGATTTAACACCTTCTAGATTGAGGACCACTGACTTAGAAAGTTGATTTAACACCTTCTAGATTGAGGACCACTGAGTTGATTTAACACCTTCTAGATTGAGGACCACTGAGTTGATTTAACACCTTCTAGATTGTGTTTGGTCCCAGAGTATTCTGCAGTTTTAACACGGTTGATTTAACAGTGTTTTTTTTTTAATTGATTTTTGAAAACATTTTTTAAACAACAAACACACCAAAACTAAGACAGCAAATTGATTTAACAGTGTTGAATTAACACTTAGATTTAGGTTTTGGTGGACCACCACAGAATACATTTAAAGACATTTTTAAGTACATGGAATAGGTGATACCTTTACAGTAGGTGTGTGTTGTAAATGGGTGAGGAAAGAGGACGTGCAGAACAGTATATAACGCCACAACACCGGTGGTGTGGTTGCTCAATAAGCCAAGACGCCTATACCGTTACACCGGCGATCCGAGTTCGATTTCAGCCCCAGGGTCCTTTCCAGATCCTTCCCCATCTCTCTCTCTCTCTCTCTCTCTCTCCCCACACATTTCCTCTCACACCTAAATAAAAGCATAACAAGCCCCATAAACATATATTAAAAAAATAAAAAATAAACCCGCTACAAACCTCACCACCAATGGCCCAGGCGAAGACGACGGTCTCGCAGGTCAGGAAGGAGTCGGGCATGTTGGGGTGGAAGCACTCGTGGCCGGCGTCCAGGTGACTGGCGTTCAGGCTGCTGTCACACTGGTACAGCAGGATGTGGTGCACCAGGTTCTCATGACCACGCTGGATCACAGGCTCAATCTGACCAGAGGACACATAGAAGATTGAAGGATCAATCAATCAATCAATCAATCAAGCAAGCAATCAATCAATCAACCAATCAATCAATTAATCAACTCCACTGGTACAGCAGGTGGACCACATTCTCATGACCACGCTGGATCAGGGGATCAATCTGACAAGAGGACAGATAGAAGATTGAAGGATCAATCAATCAATCAATCAATCAATCAAGCAATCAATCAATCAATCCATCAATTAATCAACTCCACTGGTACAGCAGGTGGACCACGTTCTCATGACCACGCTGGATCACAGACTCAATCTGGCAAGCGGACACATAGAAGATCAACCAATCAGAATGTCAATCTGACAAGCGGACACATAGAAGATCAGTCATGGGTACTCATGGGTAAGATAGAAGATATATGGATTGATCAATTTATTTATATAGCATGTTATCATATACAGTTGTCATTCAATTCGCTCAAAAGAAATATCCATTCATGAAAATCCATTAACTAGAATCCTAAAATATCCAAAAATCCAAAAAGGTATTTGACCTGTAACTCCACAAAAAAAACATACTACAAGTTTGATTGGCAAATATAGGCTAAACATATACTCAATCTGAAAAGCGGAGGTGAGCAGCAATATAATGTTCAAGGTACAGGTAAGGCTGTTTGGGCAATGGAACAATTGATTGATGGGTGATGCTGACCAACAACTCTGAACAGCAACCTTACTGTTATCAAACACACAAGCACACATATACACACATGCAAACAGGCACACATACAGTAACTTATACACTCAGGCCCACAGACACACAAGCACGCATATACACTCAGAGACACATATATACACACACACACACACACACACACACACACACACACACACACACACACACACACACACACACACACACACACACTCCACCACTCAGAGTACGTATTTTGATTTGGAGCATGAAACAAATGAGCGAGGCCAAACAATTGAAAACAATAATAATGAAGAATAATAAAACAACACAAGAAAAACGACAGATTTATACGACCCCACCCGACTCCAGCCCCGACTCCAAACTCAGGAAATGAGCCATTTTCTCTTATCGCGTCTTTCACTATTTATTGTTTCGCTCTCTTCTGTTTCTTTTCATTTTCCTGCCTCAGTTGTAGCTTGAGTTGCTTTTCTTTTTGTTTTGTTTTTTTGCAGAGAAGACACGGATGAAGCCACATCCCGCTGGGTAGAGCTGGACTGAGAGTGAAAAATAGCTCAGGCATTTTTGGTATAGACCGGCCCCTAACACATCCACAGGCCACTTTCATACCCTATCTCGACCGGCTGAATCCAATGTCTTTATTGATGATTGTTTTCTTCTTGGAGCAGGCATCACTCTTAATTATTAAATCTCTGAGGGTGCTGGCCCAAATTTCAAATTCAATGTTTCTGAAGAAGGCACACGCCGAAACGCGTCTGTGCAATAAAAACACTACTATGCAAGGTGCGGCCTCCTTCTTGAAACATTTATTGATGATTGACCTACAGTATTGGCCTCCCCCTCTAAATTGCAGGCCAATCCCCAGGGAAACAAAAACGATCGGCCTCTGAGGGCTGTCGGCCCACCGGGAAAATGCCCTGTATGCCAGACTGCCAGTTCAGCCCTATCCCACCGGGAAAATGCCCTGTATGCCATATTACCAGTCCAGCCATATCCCACTGGGGTGACCTTTGACCTCACCGTGGGGGCCTCTCGCCTCCCAAACATCCAGGAAGTCAAGAGCACAACATGGCCCCAAACCACCAGATAAATATTTAAAAACAGACCGTCCAGTCCGGGCCGGCCGCCATTTTAACCCAATTGCTGATTGTTTACGTTGAGGGGGCCGGCTGCTGAGCCCCGCGGCTCGTGGGGATATTTTTACGAGGGAGCTGGAGCCAAAAGACACTAAACCCCATGGTGTTGTACCCCTTTGTGATACTTGTTGATTCATACATTCGAAACACATTTTGGAGTGTGGACTTGTGTGTGCTATAGTTGTTGTTGC
>NC_085874.1:52670862-52783362 GCF_034702125.1 Engraulis encrasicolus | reverse complement strand
TAGTTGACTCCAATAGTGTTGCGTTATTCCATTAAAGGGCCAACGAGAAGATAAATCTCTTTGTGGTTCCTGCTATTTCGTTTGACAGCCAGCCTCAAGAACGTCTTTCATTCAACCAATTAAATCATATTTCAAAGGCAGAAAGAAAGCACCTTCATAAATATATGCTGTGTGTAGAAAGCATCTTCATATAAATATCTACTGTGTGTGTGTTCCCAGTGTTGTTTTGGAGGCTGCTTTAATTATACTTTGGGACGTGTAATTTACTCAAAGTACAGGTGGGTAGGAGATGACTGGGGGGGGGATTAACAGGGCTGCTGCTAAGGTTTTGGGGGCCCTAGGCATAACTGGTCAGGACCCCCCCCCCCTCATAATTAAATAACAATAAATATGAATAAATAAGAATAATCTAATAACTCATAAATATGTTTTGTAATGTAATGCATTTTTTTCCATTTTCATTTCAGGTTTTTAGTCAATATCAATTCAATTCACTTCCTGACGAAGGCTTCATGCCGAAACGCGTCGAAGTATTTTAATCATGCTATGCCCACCAAAATAAAGGCATTTTAATAACAAAGAAGACAAGAGCCTTGGTATTCCTAAAACTTTTTTTTTTTAATCAATTTAAGCTGCTCCAATTCTGGGGGCAAAGTGGTTGGTGCCCCAAACACTGGTTGGTGCCCTAAGCAGTCTGCGTACTCTGCTCATGTCTAGCGGCGGCCCTGGGGCGATCGCGCTTCACAGGCTCCTGTTTAATGACAGTGTAGAGCAGGCGAGACGGGTGGGGGAGGGGTGGGGGTGGGGTGGGGACTGTCAAATAAATCTCACGAATAAACAAAGGCCCAATGGCAGCCAGAGAGGTTGATAGAAGTGCACTCTCTGATACCCTGTTCACTCATAGCTAGAAGTGCACTCTCTGATACCCTGTTCACTCATACCTGGGTATTCTCATAAGTACATACTGCTCTCGCTCTCCCGTTTTCCAAAATATCTTTCTTCCCACACTACCTGTGAGTGGGCATAACTAGGCTATCGAGAGCTACCATAAATATGCCACCACAGTGTAGAGGGAGGGGCCAGACCCATGGAATTCAGAGTTGAGACAACCAGGATACAGGAAGTAGGTTGGTGATACGATTCGCGTAGATTCAAATAGTTCTTGGTTTTCTGTTCTAAAGACTAACCCACCCAACCCCCGAAACTCCCTGACTGCCAGTTTGGGAACAACTTGGGTACGCTATGTTTCCAAGAGTTTTCAGAGACAATTGGCGCACATCCTCAAACACACACACATGTTCATGAGGAATAAACCACAAACTGGACATGTAGCGGCAACGAGTATATTACTATAGGCCAGTGTTTCCCAACCTTTTTTGTCTTGCGTACCCCCTAAGCCTCTTAGTTGTGCCATGAGTACCCCCTAATTAATTTTCTATATCATTTTCTCTGTCCTGATGTGGCTGCTCCATACATTTGTTATAATAATAACACTTTTCCAAGTACCCCCTGCAGTGTGCTCGCGTACCCCAAGTGGTACACGTACCCCTGGTTGGGAAACACTGCTATAGGCTACCATCAACTTTTAGTATGTGGAGTAATTATCTACACCAGGGGTGGGGGCTATTTATCCGGCTGCTAATATACTTTTAATGATATTCAGCTTAGAATCAAAGAAAAGGGGGGCGCACCTTGCATCAATTTTTTTCTTTATTTTTCTGTGCACAGACGCGTTTCGGCGTGTGCCTGCCGGACCGGTGTCGGATCCAACAGCAGGATGTCGTGCGAGATTAGGGAAGTGCAACCCAAGTCGCCCTCATGGGCGGAGAAGACCGAAGAGTACCTCAGAAGCAGGGCCCGGACCTCAGCCTGTTCCTCGGCAGGCAGGGGTAACAAGTCCACTGCGCGGATTTGTGTCTCCAAAGGCGACGGGGCAGGCGCCTGAGGGTCAGTAATGGCGGCCACGGAACGGACTTCCACCACGTCCCGTGGCAAGCTGATGATCGACACAGCATTCACCTGTCCGAGTCTAGTACGAGGGTACAGCAGGACGTCCGTACAACCGACGTTAACTACAGGGATCTGCACCAAGCCACGGGTCACCTGCACCAAGGCAGGGGACACCAGCAACCCCCCGGGCAACCCCCGGTCCGTCGGCTCAAAGAGGGTTCCAAGCCCTGAATGTTGCTCAGGGCAGGTGGCAGGAATCAACTTCATGGTCCCCCCCGGAACCGCCATGGCGCACGGCCCGGACATTCACCACGCCGCTGGTCTCGGGGGTGGGCCGGATTTCAGCCTGATGACAGTGTTGCAGCGCTTTTCAGCACTGGTCGAGGGGCAGTTGACACTGATGGGAGATCGAAAAGCGTGGGACCGTGCCGCCCAAAAAGTTCCTTATAACACTTGCCGATAACATTCATACCAAGAACCACAGGGACACGGAAGCCGTGCCCCCTGGGGGGTCGCGAACGACCAGAACACCGCAATCAGGCATACTCTTCCCGCAAAGCTCAATATTCAGCTCCAAGTAGCCCAAGTAAGGGAATCTCTAGGCCGTTGGCCGCTCGGAGCTGCAGCCAGTGACATGAGCGTAAACGCTCCTGCCCCAAAGATTCGAAGTTGGCAGCGAAGAAACTTTCAGTGACGGTGGACACCATAGACCCAGTGTCAATGAGACAGGGGACCTGAACCCCGCCTATCCGGACGAGCAGATGTGGACAGTTAGAAAGTAACGCCTCGGCGGCATTGGGAGGGTGAAGGGCATTACGTGAGCCAAGAGAGGCCCCCCCGGACTGTGACTCCTCAGTCCGGTGGGCGTCAGTTTCCGAGGGCTGGTTCGGTTGGAGGGCCCATTCTCCCGAAAACCCGGAGCCTCTACGGGAGGGTGCTTGTGGGGGCCCCACCACTCGTTCTCCGTCACAATTCCGCAGCAATATGGGCCTGTCGCACGACAGCGCCAGCAGACAAGGGTCCCTCCCGAGGAGACCGACCTCGCCTCCGTGGCTCCCCCTGTGTGGCCGCACCCCGAGAAAAATGCTGCAACTGAGCCTGTTGATTTTGCACCATTTCCATGAGCTTCGCCATGTCGGCCTGCAACTTCTCCATATCAGATCTGGTCGGCGCCCCACCACGGGGATCCATGCTTACGGCGCAAGAGGTACCAGGGACCCCAAGGGAGCGATCGAGTGAAGACAAGGAAAAGCTACGCGGCCGCTGCGGTTCGGCGGCGCCCTCCCGTTCCCAACGCATGGCTTCCTTACGCACCGCGATCAAAGTGGCTAACGGCGTGGTCCGAATGAAACTCTTCAAGTGACGACGCAAGGCGCCCTCGTTAACATGCTCCACAAACTGATCACGCAGAAGAACGTCAGCGTTAAGAATTCCCTCAGGCGCATTTCGTCTAACCTTATCAATAAGGGTCATTAATGCGATTGAAAACTCTAGCAGTGTCTCTCCCTCTTGCTGTTTTCTCGAAAAGAACGCCTCCTGCAAGGCCACGTATGACTGTGGGCAACCGTAAAGCTCCTGTAAAATTTCTAAGATTTTCTCTGGGTTTTCTTTTTCTTCTCTCGGCCTATAGCGGATCTCATCCCGTGCCTCGCCATCCAAGTGATCGTAAAGAAAATAGGCTCTCTCGGCAGCAGAAAAATGGCGCGCCCGCATACATGCCTCCGCCTCCTCCTTCCACGCCTCGATACTTATGCCCCCATTTCCCCTAAACAATGGGCACTTCTTTTCCCTTGGGACAAAGACCAAACGTTCTGTAGCGGGCCCTGCCGGGGCGTTACCATTTACTGTGCTCGTACTTGTGGCCCGCTGGGCGAGGGAGGCCTTTAAGCGCTCATTCTCGGCTCTTACCTCAGCCAACTCATCCCTAACCTCTTGTGCGTCCCGCGACATGCTGCGGAAACCGATCAAGACAAATTTGGAAAATGCAAAAACTCACAGGGATGGCTGGTC
Source organism: Engraulis encrasicolus (assembly GCF_034702125.1). Taxonomy (NCBI): domain Eukaryota; kingdom Metazoa; phylum Chordata; class Actinopteri; order Clupeiformes; family Engraulidae; genus Engraulis; species Engraulis encrasicolus. Next base: position 52,779,402 of record NC_085874.1, on the reverse strand, counting down.
CAAATCCCGAGAGAGGGGCGGTCTCCCAACCTCGGCTGCTGCTCCGCTTCTACAGGAAAAACACAAACTCACAGCGCTTATTCCGCTACCTGTTGCAGCAATCTAGGGACCGCTGTACCCGGAACCAGGTCACTCACGTCTTCTTGGTCTGGCTGATTCTGCCGCGACAGGCCGTCCGCATTACGCTCTCTCAGCAGCAGAAAAATGGCGCGCTCGCATACATGCCTCCGCCTCCTCCTTCCACGCCTCGATACTTATGCCCCCATTTCCCCTAAACAATGGGCACTTCTTTTCCCTTGGGACAAAGACCAAACGTTCTGTAGCGGGCCCTGCCGGGGCGCTACCATTTACTGTGCTCGTACTTGTGGCCCGCTGGGCGAGGGAGGCCTTTAAGCGCTCATTCTCGGCTCTTACCTCAGCCAACTCATCCCTAACCTCTTGTGCGTCCCGCGACATGCTGCGGAAACCGATCAAGACAAATTTGGAAAATGCAAAAAAACTCCACAGGATGGCTGGTCCAAATCCCGAGAGAGGGGCGGTCTCCCAACCTCGGCTGCTGCTCCGCTTCTACAGGAAAAACACAAACTCACAGCGCTTATTCAGTGGTGCTCTAACTTTCAACCGATGGTGTGAAAAGTGCCTTAGGTGCCAAGAGTCCAAAGGGGAGCCTCCTCTAGCCGCCGCGTATATGGGTGAGGAACGGGAAGCTCTGTCACCCTTGGCCTTGATCCTGTTGCGGCAGTGGAAACGGTTTGTGGAGAACGATGGAGTCCTTTACCGGAGAGTGCTACACCCCAGTGGCCGTGATGAGTGCCTCCAGCTGGTTTTGCCGGCTGCCCTGCAATCAGAGGTCCTAAACCAGCTCCATGAGCACCATGGCCACCAGGGGATTAATCGAACACTGGAGTTGGTTGGGCAACGGTGTTACTGGCCCCGCATGTTTGCGGAGGTGCGCCGATGGTGTGAAAAGTGCCTTATGTGCCAAGAGTCCAAAGGGGAGCCTCCTCTAGCCGCCGCGTATATGGGCCACCTGTCCCAAGGGAAAAGAAGTGCCCATTGTTTAGGGGAAATGGGGGCATAAGTATCGAGGCGTGGAAGGAGGAGGCGGAGGCATGTATGCGGGCGCGCCATTTTTCTGCTGCCGAGAGAGCCTATTTTCTTTACGATCACTTGGATGGCGAGGCACGGGATGAGATCCGCTATAGGCCGAGAGAAGAAAAAGAAAACCCAGAGAAAATCTTAGAAATTTTACAGGAGCTTTACGGTTGCCCACAGTCATACGTGGCCTTGCAGGAGGCGTTCTTTTCGAGAAAACAGCAAGAGGGAGAGACACTGCTAGAGTTTTCAATCGCATTAATGACCCTTATTGATAAGGTTAGACGAAATGCGCCTGAGGGAATTCTTAACGCTGACGTTCTTCTGCGTGATCAGTTTGTGGAGCATGTTAACGAGGGCGCCTTGCGTCGTCACTTGAAGAGTTTCATTCGGACCACGCCGTTAGCCACTTTGATCGCGGTGCGTAAGGAAGCCATGCGTTGGGAACGGGAGGGCGCCGCCGAACCGCAGCGGCCGCGTAGCTTTTCCTTGTCTTCACTTGATCGCTCCCTTGGGGTCCCTGGTACCTCTTGCGCCGTAAGCATGGATCCCCGTGGTGGGGCGCCGACCAGATCTGATATGGAGAAGTTGCAGGCCGACATGGCGAAGCTCATGGAAATGGTGCAAAATCAACAGGCTCAGTTGCAGCATTTTTCTCGGGGTGCACCCCAGCATTTTTCTCGGGGTGCCACACAGGGGGAGCCACGGAGGCGAGGTCGGTCTCCTCGGGAGGGACCCCTTGTCTGCTGGCGCTGTCGTGCGACAGGCCATATTGCTGCGGATTGTGACGGAGAACGAGTGGTGGGGCCCCCACAAGCACCCTCGCGTAGAGGCTCCGGGTTTTCGGAGAATGGGCCCCTCCAACCGAACCAGCCCTCGGGAAACTGACGCCCACCGGACTGAGGAGTCACAGTCCGGGGGGGGCCTCTCTTGGCTCACGTAATGCCCTTCACCCTCCCAATGCCGCCGAGGCGTTACTTTCTAACTGTCCACATCTGCTCGTCCGGATAGGCGGGGTTCAGGTCCCCTGTCTCATTGACACTGGGTCTATGGTGTCCACCGTCACTGAAAGTTTCTTCGCTGCCAACTTCGAATCTTTGGGGCAGGAGCGTTTACGCTCATGTCACTGGCTGCAGCTCCGAGCGGCCAACGGCCTAGAGATTCCTTACTTGGGCTACTTGGAGCTGAATATTGAGCTTTGCGGGAAGAGTATGCCTGATTGCGGTGTTCTGGTCGTTCGCGACCCCCCAGGGGGCACGGCTTCCGTGGTCCCTGGGGTTCTTGGTATGAATGTTATCGGCAAGTGTTATAAGGAACTTTTTGGGCGGCACGGTCCCACGCTTTTCGATCTCCCATCAGTGTCAACTGCCCCTCGACCGGTGCTGAAAGCGCTGCAACACTGTCATCAGGCTGAAATCCGGCCCACCCCCGAGACCAGCGGCGTGGTGAATGTCCGGGGCCGTGCGCCATGGCGGGTTCCGGGGGGGACCATGAAGTTGATTCCTGCCACCTGCCCTGAGCAACATTCAGGGCTTGGAACCCTCTTTGAGCCGACGGACCGGGGGTTGCCCGGGGGGTTGCTGGTGTCCCCTGCCTTGGTGCAGGTGACCCGTGGCTTGGGGTAAGGTAACCTCTCGGCAGCAGAATCGTGTGATAGTGGGTGTCCTGCTAGCTTGGCTAACGCTCTCCTCCTCCCTCGCAGGTTGTATCCGTGTGGCCGTGGTCAGACACACCACGCGTTTAGGTGCACGAGCGGCGACTTTTAGCCCCGGTTGTGTGGTGCCTCTGGAAGCCGGGAACCCGTATTTCGGCTGCTGCTCCGGCCTCGGAAATTGGACATTCGTGTGTGTGTGTGGTGTGAATTGGGTCTTGAGTGAATGTTTGTGTGAGTGATATTACTCGGCAGAAACTAAACAGCAGTCCGTCCCAGGAGCGACCCACGCCGAAACGCGTCTGTGCACAGAAAAATAAAGAAAAAAATTGATGCAAGGTGCGCCCCCCTTTTCTTTGATTCTAAGTATTCATTTGGGACAGCACCCTTAAAAGTTATCAAGAAACCTGAGTGAAGCCTGCTACCTACTTGATTGATAATGATATTCAGCTTCACATGAAATATGTTTTGTAAAGGAATCTTAGAAATTACATTTGCAATACAATTACATTATGTTTCAAGGGAACTTGAGAAGGTGGGATCTGGTTTAAAGGATGCTGCCTTCTATATAGGTCTTAAGTGCAGGGGGACATTCTGGTTTAGTACAGCCCTTGGTTAGTGCGGCCCTTGGAGGACTTTTACGGCTTTTGGAGGAATTTGAAGGTTCCCCACCCCTGGTCTACATAACATGCATAGCCTACTACTGTCGACTTACTCTGATGATGTGGTGCTTGGTCTGGACCTCTGGGATCTTGAATAACTGGCACCAGTAGGTCGTGTCTTTCGAGGGCACGAGTACCTGTCTTGAAGAAACAGCACAAAGGCACAAACATTATCAGAGATTCCAACATTGGACAGACAATTGGACATTCTAACAAAATTCTCCTTGTAAGTCGCTTTGAACAAAATGCTAAATGCTAATGTAATGTAATGTAATGTAAAATAATTATTCATTTATGCTTATTTTGGAGACACAGACAGAGGGAGAGGCAGAGAGAAACACAGATGGAGAGCACTAAATCCTTTTGTATATGGATATAGGTACGTAAATGCACGATAACTTTTGTCTTATAACCTGCATTTTGTGTTACGTTCTGTATGAACAGGAATACCACAGTTGCTTTGTACATGGTCCTGCTGTCATACATGTACAGTGTGTGTGTGTGTGTTGTGTGTGTGTGTGTGTGTGTGTGTGTGTGTGTCAGGGGTGGAACTTAATTTTTTCCCCCACCATTCACTGTGGCAGGTAGATTGTAAATTTTTACCAGTAAAAGTGACTGGTTGAAAAATGTACCAGTCACCACTGAAATTTACCCGTCATTGGCAGGTGGAGGATGGGTGCTTATTTCCATCCCTGGTGTGTGTGTGTGTGTGTGTGTGTGTGTGTGTGTGTGTGTGTGTGTGTGTGTGTGTGTGTGTGTGTGTGTGTGTGTGTGTGTGTGTGTGTGTGCGCGCGCGTGCGTGCGTGTCTCACGTGTGTGTTCTTCAGGTCGAAGTGGGCTGTGCTGGGGGGAGCGGCGGCTCTACTTCCTGGATTTAGCAGCCGCAGACTCTTCCGGCCGCGGTTCGCTCCGTGGTACACCGGCCCCGCGGGCCCCACGTCCTGCTCATGGTAGGCCCAGATCACCCGCACCGTACTGGCCTACAACACAGCGTGGGGAGGGGGAGAGGAGAAGACGCCTGGCTTTATTACGCTTTAGCTTATTAATCCACTACTACTACACTCTCTACTGGCCTAGAACACAAGACGGAGAGGGGGAGAGGAGAAGACGACTGGCTTTATTACGCTTTAGTTTATTAATCCACTACTACTACACCGTACTGGCCTACAACACAACACGGAGAGGGGGAGAGGAGAAGACGACTGGCTTTATTACGCTTTAGCTTATTAATCCACTACTACTACACTCTCTACTGGCCTAGAACACAGCGTGGGGAGGGGGAGAGGAGAAGAAGACGACTGGCTTTATTACGCTTTAGTTAATTATTCCACTACTACTACACTCTCTACTGGCCTAGAACACAAGACGGAGAGGGGGAGAGGAGAAGACGACTGGCTTTATTACGCTTTAGCTTATTAATCCACTACTACTACACTCTCTACTGGCCTAGAACACAGCGTGGGGAGGGGGAGAGGAGAAGACGACTGGCTTTATTACGCTTTCGCTTATTAATCCACTACTACTACACTCTCTACTGGCCTAGAACACAGCGTGGGGAGGGGGAGAAAAGAAGACGCCTGGCTTTATTACGCTTTAGTTTATTAATCCACTACTACTACACCGTACTGGCCTACAACACAACGTGGGGAGGGGGAGAGGAGAAGACGACTGGCTTTATTACGCTTTCGCTTATTAATCCACTACTACTACACTCTCTACTGGCCTAAAACACAGCGCGGGGAGGGGGAGAGGAGAAGACGACTGGCTTTATTACGCTTTAGTTAATTATTCCACTAGTACTACACCACACTGGCCTACAACACAATGCGGAAGAAAAGAAAAGAAGAAGATGCCTGGCTTTATTACATTACATTACATTAGCATTTAGAAGATGCCTTTGGCCAAAGCGACTTACTTAAAGGGGTATGCCACTATTTTGGGGCTTAATACAGTTAAAATCGTTGGCTGGGGTTTATAAAGGTGGTAAAGTGTCTTATTTTTCATGTAAGCCGTTGTCTTGCTGTAAGACAAGTTAAAAGAGGGAATATGTAGCTAAGCTAGTGAAAGTCAATGTATCCATGTAGCATGCTACAATGCTACACGGATACATTGACTTTCACTAGCTTAGCGACATATTCCCTCTTTTAACTTGTCTTACAGCAAGACAACGCTTAACATGAAAAATAAGACACTTCACCACCTTTATAAACCCCAGCCAACGATTTTAACTGTATTAAGCCCCAAAATAGTGGCATACCCCTTTAAGCGTATTATTCCACAACTACTACACCGCACTGACCTAGAACACAACGCAGGGAGGCGGAGGGGGAGAAGAGAAGATGACGGAAAACAGCGTGGTGAAAAACACTGGAACGCCTCACCCAGAGATTAGTACCATCTACACCACGGGCTGTCTACGGAGAGTGAAGAACATCCTACGCGACTGCTGCCATCCTGCCTATCACTTGTTCTAACCCCCACCCTCAGGTAGAAGGTACAGGACAGGTCCCTTCAGAGCCAGACTAAAAGACATCCAACATCCTATAACACCAGGCCATAAGACTTTTGAATTTACCGGAGTTGAGAAATGCTACTGCCTAAACTTTACTTAGGGGTTATTTATTGGGGCTACTTATAATAGTGGGGTTGGGGAGCTGTTTAGTGGAAGACTAGCTTTATTACGCTTTAGATTATTATAGTGTTAGTTCTGCTGTTGTGTAGCACTGGCCTAGAAAACACATGGACAGCAGGAGGAGGGAGAGGAGAATGAGACTGGCTTTACTACCATTTACATTATTACAGTGGTGTTCATGTATAGCAACTGCTGAGAGAGTAGAGTAGAGTTCTTGTATTACTAGTGAGGGAAAAATTAAGGTGTCTGACAGCTTACACGAAAACACAACATACAAAACATACATACATACAAAACATTAGGGTCACAGGTGAGGTGTTGCCGTGGTAACGTACCGATATGTCTTTGTCGTTGGGGTCGCAGGTCAGCTGGTCTCTGCTGAAGGCCAGGGTGGTGTGCGTGGCGTTCTCTCTGCCGTACTCCAGCCTGTAGCTCTGCTCCGGGTCCCTGTGCACCTTTCTGCTGGGGTCAGCAAAATAATCCTGTTGGAAGCCGGCACGTAAAGCAGTGTACAGGACCTGTGACCTGGGCCAAAGACGTCAAGGGTTGTTGTGTTTTTTGGAAAAAAGGTTCGCCCACTCCTTTGGATTGGCACACTCCCCTTGGATTGGCATGATGACATTTCGACCAGTCGATGCCAAAGAATGAATAAAAAGAAAAAAATAACTTAAAGAAGAAAAAATCCAAAGGAGTGTACGAACCTTTTTTCAAAAAGCGTAATTTTTTTTGTTCCGCACCAGTACAGGGATTGTGCCCAGGAAAAGCCACAAGTGTTATTTTTTATTTTCCCAAAGACAGAAGATCACCATCCAAGACTCGTCTGACGTCACTGACCACTTGTCTATACATGAGAGTAACAAAGTCTGCAAATTCCAAACAATACCAAATGTTAAGCATAAAACTAAGCATATTTAAGACATAATGCAGTTATTCTTAAACTGGTGATTGGAGCCCGCTAGTTGAAAGTATTGCAAGTGGGCCTTGAAATCATTTTCTGAAAAATCTGAGTGATATTCGTGTGTGTGTGTGTGTGTGTGTGTGTGTGTGTGTGTGTGTGTGTGTGTGTGTGTGTGTGTGTGTGTGTGTGTGTGTGTGTGTGTGTGTGTGTGTGTGTGTGTGTGTGTGTGTGTGCCTGTGTTGCTGTTGATTATTGATTTGAGTTGTATAGTTTATTGGGTCAGAAGTGGGCCCTGAACATTGGTGAATATTTCAATGGGGCCCAAGTTGGAACAGGAGAAAACGTAATTTGATTTCCCTTGTATGACTTGTGCATATGAAGAAAGTGACAATAAAAGCTGACTTAACTTGACTAATGCATAAGAGTGAGTGTGTAAAGAGTAGCTGATGATCTCTGTAGTGTTTGGCTGGATCATGCTAATGACGTCGACTATAATCATGTCCTCACTGTAAGTCGCTTCGGTTAAGAAGTGTCTGCCAGATGTAATGCAATGCAATGCAAAGCAATGTAATGTAATGTAATGAAATGTAATGTAGTGATATCGACTATGATCATGTCCTCACTGTAAGTCGCTTTGGCTAAGACGTGTCTGCAAGATGTAATGTAATGTAATGTAATGGCATAATGGGTGGGTACCGTCAAGTGCAAGCAACTGTGAGATGTACGTAGGAGAACGTACCTTCTGTAGAAACATAATTTGGCATCAAGAGGTGCATTACGTTTCACTGTTTTCTTTTAATTAACTTAATTCAGCTGCCCTATATTTGGGGGCTGCCTCCTTGTTTGCACATGGATAAAACTGTGTGGGTGTTTCATCTACAAAAAGTGTGCAAATTAAACGTGCTAAATATAACGTGCGGCATCTAGATGAGAAGTAGGGTCACTTTCCATCCAAACAACCCAGGGCCGCCACAAAAGCAAAAACGTACGCTTCGGAGTACGCTTCGGGCACCAACCACTTTGCCCCCCAAAATTGGGGCTTCTTAAATTGAGCTTGACTAAAAAACGTAACGAAAAAGTATTGAATTAAATTACAAAACATATATTTATTAGTTAGAAGATGATTGTTATTATTATTACTACTATTACTGTTGTTATATAATTCCCTTAGCATTGGCCCTGAGGACCCCCCCCCCCCCGCCAACCGATGCTTTGATGCTCCGTGCAGCATAGCGATGCTCAGAAGTGAGGCCAGCCCCACCACAGAGCAGTTTCCTGATAAATAATGTAGGAATAGATAGATAGCCTCATGGGATAGCGATAGCCTAGCATCTCTGCTGCACAACAGAGGAGAGTCTCTCACTGTGCAAGCCAGCCCAACAGCCCTGTGTTGTTTTCAGCATTTATGTATGTATGTATGTATGCAGGCCTATGTATCAGGCCTTGACGTTAACCCCTTAGTGCAGAGCCTATGTTATAACCTTATTGCCACCAAAATTGTAATGACTATGTCTTAATCTGTTACTTAAGGCTCTCAGTACTGTCATATGTTGTTATGATGTAGTTAAGTATTTTCAGCAAATAGTGAATAAGCCCGCCGGCGACCCCCTTCTGCAGTAAGAGCATCCTTTTTGTTCCGTGGCCAATGTAGTGGTTCTCCCGAGTCACTCGCTATTTAGCCTTTCTACAAGCCAGAGTTTTGTTGTCAGTTTTTTTTTTCTTTAGAATATTATTTCATTCAAATATAAGCAATTGATGCAACTACTGTGATTCATCACACTAAAGAATAAGTTACCGGTCAAAGTGGCAAGTGAGACCGAAACTGTTACTAGCCATTGGCAAGTTTTACCAGTAGGCCTATCGGGACGATTGGCATTTACCAATGTCAAGCCCTGGTCTGTATGGTAGCGTATTTGAACAGATGCATTATCCCACTTTTGACACAAATGTAGCATATTTGAAGAGATCCTACTCACTCAGGGAGTGCCATTTTTTGTTTCATGGAACAAGTTTAACATCTTTCAAGTTGTGGCTTTATTCTGGCCTGGAACTTCCTAACTGATCGTAGAACTTGCATATATGTTTTTAGAACAACAATCCATTAAAGTTCCATAACAGTCTGGCTCCCATTGGTCTTGGCCCCAGCTGCCTACCACCCCTTGTGTTGATTGGTGGAGATTGACAGCTGTCGTGTTCCGTGTCCCCTGGTCGCTACATATTGTGTTTTTTAATCTTTATTTTAACCGGAAAATACACCCTTTGAGATTAAAAATCTCTTTGACAAGGGTGTCCTGACCATGCCGTGTGTGTGTGTGTGTGTGTGTGTGTGTGTGTGTGTGTGTGTGTGTGTGTGTGTGTGTGTGTGTGTGTGTGTGTGTGTGTGTGTGTATTTATTTATTTATTTATTTATCTTTATTGAAGATAAAGAGAGCTCATCCATTTGATCATCATGGATAGGAGGAGACAGACATTGTATAGCCCCTCGTGACACCTTGACAAGGCTTTAAGTGTGGCACCCAGACAGACTAAAGTAAAGCCAAAGCCTGGTATGTGATGAATAATGTAGCCTAGGGGCTAGGGCTCACAACACTGAAAATGGTGCAAGAACAACTTGCCACTATGAATGCCACAGACCATTTTTTGAGTTTCAGATGGTGCGCTTGTGCACTCTATTCTAGTGCGTAATTAATACGCCATAGCTTACACACTAAAACATGAAGTACAGTACGCAAGTGCACCACTTGAGATCCAGACTATGAATCTTTTGTAGGCTACCATCTGGCACTGGTGGTGAACTCACTGGCTGCTGCCAGGGCTACATATCTCCAGGTGGATGTGAAATCCTCCGCAGGTTCCTGAAAGTGCGCTCTTATTTCTCTCTGGTCTACAGTAGAACTACCCACCTGCGTGATGTCTGAAATCATGACGAACAAACTAAGCGAAGAAACTTTTATAGATTTGCCACCATGTGTATTGTTTCAGTGAAATATGAACAGCCTCGCAAAATGCGCTTATGTCTAACAATATTTGTGGTGATGTAGGCTGTGCTGCTACTTCGACTTATTTGAGGCGGGTCCCTATCAGACTATTGTAGGCTACCTGCAGGTAGGGGCCCTAAAGGTAAGGTAAGGAAAGGTAGAACTAGGCTGTACCTGAAGGTAGGGTCTTCCGTTGGACACGCCGCCAATCACGATATCCGATAAAGCCATCGCGCCATTGGAAGACAATCCAAATCCCACATATCCAGTTGTCTCCACTTCCAACTCGAAGGTCACCGTCTTATCGTCGAACTTCCATTTAAGTCGGTACTTCCCATTCGCATCCAAGACCGTGGAATGTTTGTAGCCTCCTCCAGTCTCCTGGGAGAAGGTAAGACGAACTGTTGTGGAAAGAAAAAAGAACGCGCCAAGGAAAGTCAGTTCAAACATTCTACTAGAATGTGTTTTGAATGGAAAACGCGAATCCAAACAGAGGGGAAAGTATATTCATCAAAAACTGCAGTGTCCAACTGCATGTGTGGTGTTCCCAAGTTTGCATTGGAGACTGGTGATGGCTACTGCGCGAGGATATCCAGATCTGCTTGCGCGAGTCACTTTCCTTGTCCTCCCACTGCAACTGTCTAAACTTGTGTTCTCTTCTCGCGCTTTGATCTGCACAGGCACGTCCCACACAGGCAGCTCTCGTGGGCAATAACTTACACCTACGCACGTCTCCGTTCAAAAGATTGCCGCCGTTTCATGACTTCGGTGTTACACTGTCTGTAAACAGTAAAAATCTGCAATAAGTGTCAATCTGAAACAGTCGCTATTAACATTGGAATAAGGGTGGTGATTGATTTTTACCACAGGGTTAAGTGTACAATTGTGCCCAATACAACGCCTGATGAGAAATTCGTAGCGCCAATAGAATTGTATTGGTAGCCTGGTATTTTGATTTCCATCACAAACACATTATAGGCCTAGATTTAAAAAAAAAAACATACAAAAAATCCGAAACCAACCAACCAAACCATACAAAAAAAAGTGTTCCAAGACAATGTCTGGTTACGCACAGTCTGTGACAACCGAGCTCAGACAACGGTGGGTAGGCTACCCAAAAAGTGCTATCTGTCCATGGATCTACCCTTTAGCTCAGTGGAATCGTAGGCCTACTGTGCCTTCCATGCCGAACTGTTGACTGGGTTGACTGGTTCGAGCCCCGAGTGGCAAACTACAGCAAGATGAGTAGGGTGACCAGACGTCCGGTTTTCCCCGGACATGTCCTACTTTTGAGACCTTTAAAAAAGTCCGGGGGGAATTTCAGAAATGTCCGGGATTTTATTGGACTGCCTGAAATATAGACCTAATTCATCTGCACTGTAATTTTCACTCCGTTCCATTTGACTCCACTCCAGGTTTCTCTCTACCGTTCACAAATTAGTCACGCCCTTCTCATCAAATCTAGCCACTTCGCACCATGTGTCCGAAAGAAGTAGCCTAGGGGATTAGCCAGTGCGCCCCATGTTTACAAGCGAAAGCGCATCTGTCCGCCGGTTCGACGGACTGCAATGCCGATAGAAACGCAAATGCACGTTCGCGGTGGAGTTGGAAAAAAGATCCCCCGTGTGAAGCCAGGTATGAAGGTAATCTAACACAGGAGTATGCCTAGTAACACCACCAAATCCATCATTTAGGGAGGTACAAGTTTTGTTACATCTAGTCACAAGACTTAGCCTAAAAATTCTTTCATGATCTGACATTTGCAAGTTATTTGCAAAAGCAATTTCTCGGAGCTAGAAGGACTCATTCCTGAGTTAAGAAATTAAGCTTCTTCTTCATCAGCTTCTTCTTCTGTCTATTGCCTTTGCAGTTATTGATAACGCTGTATGGGTTATCTAATGGTAGGTAAAACTCCAGTTCCTCTCTTAATGGCTGCAGTGCCCATTGCTAATCTCTGAGCACCATGCCACTACAAATAGCCTATCTAAATAGGCCTAATCGATGATAGTGGAGGGGTAAATTGTGAGGTGTCTTATAAACATAGCCTAATGCCTAAGCCTAAACCCATATGTAGCCTAATAGAACTTCATTATCAATTCAGTTGAAAACCACAAATGTTGTGTTTCTTATATTTAGTTTCCAATGTTATATAGCCTAATGCTGTTCATCTTTGTGGGGAATGGCTGATATGGCCCTACATGATGGTGAATCTATTTTTAAAAACCTAATGGAGAAATTAGAATAGGCCTATGAAATTGAGCTGCATTGTTATGCTGTTAAGTTACTCCAATATAGGTGTTAGGCCTACTATCTAGGATTGTAACAAAGGCACACTCTGCATCATATGATCACACAAATTATGTGATAGGCCTATAGGCGTAACTGAAGAGATTTTAATTGTCATTTATGGTAGACAAATGAATGTGCATGCCAAAAAGTTTGAGTGGCTTTTAAACAAATGACCATTTTGGATGCGTTGATACTTTATAGGCCTACTATCATACCTCATACCCATATATACTTTCATACCTGTAGATACACAGATACACCGATGACATACACCGATGACCGATGACATACACCGATGACCCCCCCCCCCAAAAAAAGTGTTTTTACAAATCCAAATCTGGTCACCCTAAAGATGACCTTATAGGCTCTTACTACCACAGCTGATAAGAGGACACTGAGCAGATTGGACTCTATAATGGACAATTACTATAATCTCCCCTTGCACTGTCTTTGCCCAACTAAGAAGCCTCACTACCTTTCTCCTTTATGGAAGCAGCTGATCTGCCAAATTCCGCCCCCCACCATCTGTGCCTGCTATCTGACTTGCCTATGCCTGCATGTATGAAAAGTGCAATTTTTCCAGTCATAATGAATACTAAGAATTCGATGGTGGTGGTAAGTATTCATGAAAAAGGTACCATTAATTAATGGGTAGCATGAATTCTGGAAATAAACAATTACAAATCTCACACAGTGCACCTTTAAGGTCCAGGACGACAAGTGTCATGATGTGCAGTTAGGCCATGGCCAATCAGCGGTCACCATCTGCTTGATAATGATGACGTGTCGAGTGCTCGATTCCTGCTGCCTCAAGATGCTGAAGTTTCGCGATCTCCTGTCTCGGGTCTTTCCTGGAGTTATAACAGGGTATTGGTTGCAGTCCCTGGAGCTGTGTGGGGTTAGGTGCCTTGCTCAAGGGCACTTCAGCCATGACACGACATAGGGAGTGGAAGGGTGGGCTTTCAACCTGCAACCCCCCCCCCAGGCCCAGCCTAAGCTGTATCCCCCCCCCCCCTTGTATTTCTCTCCAGGCCTGCCGTGCCCCACACCCCCTCTCCACTGGCCCTGTTGTACCCCTCCCTCCCTCTCCATTGGTCCTGCTGTACCCCTCCCTCCCTCTCCATTGGTCCTGCCATGCCCCACGCTGCCTGCTCATTGGTCCCGCCATGCCCCACGCTGCCTGCTCATTGGTCCTGCCATACACCACGCTGCCTGCTCATTGGTCCCACCATACACCACACTTCCTCTCCATTGGCCCTGCCATGCCAAGGTGAACTGAGTAATATTTTTTTATAGTTTATTGCCAGAATCCATGCTGCCCATTCAGAAATGTTGCCTTTTTCAACACCACCAGCAGATTCTAAGCATCCGTAATGACTGGGAAAATGGCACTCTTCACAGACATTTTTAGCTTCAAAACACACTGAACTGAATCAAACTAACAAAGATTAGTTTATTACTTAGTAAATATTCATGAAAATATTAAATTTGGCAATAGGCGTCACAGTTGCAATACTTACTCTGGCCACCATCCTACACAGTGCACCTTTAAGCTAGAACACAGAGGGTGCATCCCAATATGTGACCTTGCCTCCTCCACTTGTGCTTGTCTCCTCGTCCCGCCTCCTGGACCCTCCTCCGTGGAGAAAACGAGTAAGTTTCCCAGCTGTCAGCCTCGCCACAACAACTTTTGAGGGACTGTTTTTCATTCACTATACCAATTGCAAATGAGAAAAAGACTTTACAATTGAGCTTTTGCAAGATATTGAAATATAATGCTGTTGTCAGTGATGTCATCATGACGAGAAGCAAGTGGAGGAGGCAAGGTTGCATATTAAAACGCACCCATATACGTATGCACAGACAGGCCTGCTCCCTCCCATTACATCTAGCAGAGGAGAGTGAGGTTGGAGATTTTGAACTGTGACTGCCCCCATCTGGTAGAGACTGATATTACATGCGAGAGTCAAGTCTGCTTCCTGCATTGTTGTCCTTGGGGAGCAGCATGCCTTTTATGAACCCATTTAGGGTTAGTATACACACATAGGGCTAGTGCTCACACATATGGGCAGTCATGGGTTAGCGGGCAGGGCGTTAATGTTGCCGGTTCGACTCCCGATCCTGCCAGGTTGGCGGGGGGAGTCATTAACCCAGCGTTCTCCCCCATCCTCCTCCATGACGGAGGTACCCTGAGCATGGTATCGTCCCGCCGCACTACTCCCTTTCGGATGCCATTGGGGGCTGCCCCCTTGCATAAATGGAGTGAGGCATGAATGCAATTTTGTTGTGTGCAGTGTCCAGTGTTCACTTATATGCTGTGGAGTGCTGTGTCACAATGGAGTTGGAGTTTCCCAGTTGGGCTTTCACTTTCATATACATAACACAGGAAAACGCTTTCCCACATTTATAGCACATTTTCACAAACACAGACAGACAAAACAGACTCATACGTACGTGCGTAATCACACGCAGTTGCACACACATACACACATGCAGTCGCACACACTTACAGACTCTCATATAACCCTGAGAAGAAATTCACTATAGAATTCGCCGATCCTTCCCCATCTCTCTCGCCACTAGTTTCCTGTCTCCCTCTCACTGTCCTACCTCAAATGAAGGAATAACAGCCATAAATACCTAACAAACAAGAATAAGATCATATAACAGAGTTCCCTTATGGAAACTCACTGTAGAAGAAGACCAACATCACGTTGTGTGGTGTTAAACTGGACGTTTCATGAGGAGCTCTATTTAGCCTTCTCCAGAAGACTTCCAAATGTGTTTGTGACTTCTTGAAAGAGTCAGGAATGATGTTTGTTGACACACTTAATCAAAGCACAACTGGTAATCGGAACTGATTTTATTGACAAATATTAACACCAATACACCAATATCACTGTACAGCACGTTGAGTTACTCTGTGTATGAAATTCGCTTTAAAAATAAAATGGCCTTGCCTTGCCTACAAAGATGGCAGGCCAGTGACTCAAAAGACTCCAGGGGTGTAGTGACCAATTGTGCTAACACTCCATACCATGAAATAACACTTAATAACATTAATTGACACTCAATACCATGAGTTAACACTCAATAACAGAAATTAACACAATATACCATGAATTAACACTTAAAGCCATTAACTAACACACTGTACCATGAATCAACAAACCATGAATTAACACTCAATAACAGGAATTAACACTGACAACCATGAATTAACACTCACAACCATGAATTAACACTCATTTACTGCCTGCCTATGGGGACCCGGGTTCGAATCTGGCCTGGGTCATGTCCCAATCCTGCCCCATCTCTCACTCCCACTCTCTTCCTGTCATGATCTGTACTGTCCTAGCCACAATGGAGGCAAAATGCCCATTAAAAAAATATTAAAAACATGACACATTTAGCACTGTACATCTAGGTATATACAAAGTCTTCTCTCGGCATAGTACACATATTTCTACCTGCTACAATATTTCTTTATTCATAACACATATCATTTGTATTCTACTATTCTCTCTACAGTACACAGTTCTATCTGGTGCAGTCTTTACACATAAAACAGGTCACATAAAAAACACATAGAAACTGATAGAATGTTATCAAGGCTTTCATGTATCAACAGTTATCTGAGGCAGTATTTACACATAAAACAGGTCAAATAAAAAAGCACATAGAAACTGATATAGATTGTTATCAAGGCTTTCATGTATCAACAGGATGTGTCACGGAAAGTAAAGGTAACAGGAACAACACACAGAAAAAAACAGCAGATTTGGAACAGGATGCCACTGTGGTAAAAAAAATAATAAAATAAATGGTGTGTGTGTGTGTGTGTGTGTGTGTGTGTGTGTGTGTGTGTAACTGCAAAAAGCTGTAGGCCTATATGACAACAGTCCGTCATAGAGTATCCTTACAAATGTCACATCAAGTTCATCCTTAACAACATAATGTAGAAGAACAAACCCACATGGAAAATGCCTCAGTAGTAAATCCTTATAGAAGTATTCATATAAAATATATATGCATGGCTTACTCCTTAAAGCTGTCCCTATTGGTGTTTCCTCATACAGACTTATTAGGTGAAACTAGTATCTGTATGTATAAAGCACAAATTGTGCATGGCATTTACAGATGTGGATGATACAATTACTTTCCTTGTACGCTTCATATAATGTTTATACTGTATATGCATGTTAAATGTAAATTCACAGAAATAAACATTTTTGAATTTTGGATGTAAAGGTAGGCCTACTTGCATCATATACAACACATGTGAGCGTCTTAAGTGTTGTCTTTCTTCTGCACAGTGGCGTAGAGGGCGTTGGGGTCAGCAGCCTTTTTGTGCCTTTTTCCACCAGCAGAGGGCCTCACTGCGCTGTAGATCACATTGACGTCACGCTGCCTCTGAACAGTCAAAAATTGTCAGATAGCAACATTAGACAGACAGACAGATAGACAGATAGACACAGACCGTCCGACAGACAGACACAGACCAGCAGGCAGAAAGAGAGACAGACAGACAGACAGACAGACAGACGGACAGGAAGACAGAAATAACAAGTAACTTACATCAGAAGTCTTTGGTTTTCCGAGATGGTCAAGGGATGCGTAGTGCAATTCCTCTTCATCCTGTATCATAGAAATAATAATAATAACAATAAAAAAATAAAAATAATAAATAAATAAATAAATTAATTAAAAAAAAATTAAAAAAATAATAATAATTATAATAATAATTCGAGTTTTGATCATGGTCAAGGGATGCGTAGTGCAATTCCTCTTCATCCTGTATCATAGAAATAATAATAATAATAATAATAATAATAAATAGAGTTATGATCATGGCTTTAAAGGTGGAAAGGGAAGTGCTTTGACGTAGTGAAAACAGGAAGTGGTTTCAGCCACACTAAAAGCCCTGTCACACTAAAAGCCCTGTCACACTAAAAGCCCTGTCACACTAAAAGCCCTGTCACACTAAAAGCCCTGTCACACTAAAAGCCCTGTCACACTAAAAGCCCTGTCACACTAAAAGCTCTGTCACACTAAAAGCCCTGTCACACTAAAAGCCCTGTCACACTAAAAGCCCTGTCACACTAAAAGCCCTGTCACACTAAAAGCCCTGTCACACTAAAAGCCCTGTCACACTAAAAGCCCTGTCACACTAAAAGCCCTGTCACACTAAAAGCCCTGTCACACTAAAAGCCCTGTCACACTAAAAGCCCTGTCACACTAAAAGCCCTGTCACACTAAAAGCCCTGTCACACTAAAAGCCCTGTCACACTAAAAGCCCTGTCACACTAAAAGCCCTGTCACACTAAAAGCCCTGTCACACTAAAAGCCCTGTCACACTGAAAGCCCTGTCACACTAAAAGCCCTGTCACCCTAAAAGCCCTGTCACCCTAAAAGCCCTGTCACACTAAAAGCCCTGTCACACTAAAAGCCCTGTCACACTAAAAGCCCTGTCACACTAAAAGCCCTGTCACACTAAAAGCCCTGTCACACTAAAAGCCCTGTCACACTGAAAGCCCTGTCACACTAAAAGCCCTGTCACCTACAGTACACGTAGAATGAAGACTTTGTGGAGGTGGTGGAGAGAAGACGTTGTAAAGAACGTCAGCGAGAATTTGCCGTCACAGACTGGGTGGTGTGAAACACAGGACGTTTGAAGTCGACCACAAATTTGCACGAGACGATGAGCTCGCACCAGTTTGATCTGTGGGGGGACATGTGGGGAGGAGGAATCGAAGTGGGGCGCGTTGCAGACATCAGTGAACTCTTGGCCAATCAGGTCAAGGCTGCATCACCGCAGAGGCGGTATGTTAGAGGTGTGTAAAACGCCGGGTGGGTAAGTATGAGGTCACTACGAGAGACTATATTTCATAAAGAGTAGAGAACCTTTCACTGTGCAGCATTTACCTTTTAGAATACTTCCCCATACTTAAAGAGTCCACACCACATCCCAAACCCACAACTCCACAACAGCTTCATTATAAACTAAAAGACAGGTGATCAAAATTGATAGTATCCTATAGTATCTTTGTTTACTGTTTACTGTTTCTTGCAGGACATGTGTTATCCAATGGGGTGGGGGGTTGTCAGGTATCAGAAACATGTCACTATTATTATCCAAAAGGCTACATTTGACCAAAAATAAACATCTGCATTCGTAAAAAATATAATTGCATATTATTCAAAATGCTGGCATTAGTATACTATTATGCCTTAACAATACTCACAGAGGTGTCCTGTGCTTTCTTTTTGGAATCTGAAAGACAAGCACCAAAAATTGCTTGATTACTCTATTGTGAATTATAGGTCAACATATTATAGATATGTCTATATGATATCCTTCACTATTATACAATACAATGCAAAACAATACAAGGTAATACAATACAATGCAATATGATGTATTATTATGTAAGTATGCAATGCATTGTTTGTAGCGTTACAAGCTGCATTGTTTGTAGTTAACGAATTGTATTGTTTGTAGTGTTACTAGTTGCATTGTGTGTAGTGTACTAGTTGTATAGTGTTACTAGTTGCCTCACTTGTTCTTCTTCGGCAGATGACGACGATCACAACTGTAGCCAACAGGCAGCAGCTGGCGACTGCAGCAACTATCACAGGAACTGCAGAAGAAGAACAAGAAGGTTTTCATATACATGCTGTTAACATGATCATATACGGTACAAGGAAAACTATATTTAGAGATATTCATGGAGCTGATATAGGAGACATTATTTAATAAGTGGTTCTGTCTCTGAATTCAGATGAAGAAAATATGTATATAATCTCCACACATGAAGCAGACTTTGGTTACCTTTGGAATCAATAAAGGAACATTACTCTACTACTAAATGTATGCTTTCCTGTGCTGATATTAGAACAAAGCTTACCCATGTAGTTTGGAGATCCTGCTAATGAGGTATCAGAGGTAAAGACAAAAAATATGATATAATAAATATTATGAGGCACTATTTTCAGAAGTGCTTTCATGTGTAATAATAAGAACTCATGTCTTGCCTGTGTGGTCTGGAGGTACGTGTGGAGAGGGGGTGGGAGTCGATGTTGATCCTGGTGAAGAGGCATCAGTCTGTTGTCCTGCAAAGGGAACAGTGAGGAGGTTACAAATGACAGACACAACCCCTGGATTTTAGTTTCTTAATTTGAGTTATTGACCCGAGTGACATTCCCATATAGCCAGTCAAGTCAAAGGCAATTCTGTTTAGAAGCGCTGACAAGATATTATGAGGCACCATTTTCAAATGTCATCCTATTACACCCCTGTCTCAACAGAGATGCTGCCAAAGAGATGTGCTGTCCCTTCAGGTGTTTGTAGTTTTGTCACTGGGTATTTTTGTGCTTTCATGTATGGTAGTAAGAACACGTCTTACCTGTGGGGTTGGGAGGTGATCCTGGAGAGGGGGTTGGAGTCGATTTTGATCCTGCAGGTAGGAGAGGCGAGGGTATTAAGGCTAACAACGCTACAATTGTTGGACAAATCAAGTTACACTTGAAGATGTTCTGTATATAGACCTGCATTACATTACATTAGACTATATTATATAACATTTTATTGCATTTGGGAGACGTTTTTCAACCAAAGCGACTTACAAGCAAGGACATAATCATAGTAGACATCACAGATACAAAGAGCAAAGGAAATATACGAAACAAGAAGTGCAGCTGCAAAGTAGGGTTAGTTTCTCTTTGCTGAAGTACCTTATCACAGGGTTAAGAAGTGGAGTACACATCATGCCATAGAATCTGGCTCTGAACTACGTTGTTTCACAGTAGCCAAAAGAAAATGCCAAATGTTTACAAGACAACATTGGGAAGCACCAAGTTCTCCTATAGTGCATCCCTATCATTATAGCTCAACAGAGACATTCACAAGTATACAGCTTGTCATTTGGTACATTGTGGTGAAAGAAAACAAACAAAACAGAATAAAAACAAAACAAAACATGGCTTGCCTGCATGGTCTGGAATTGCTGGTGGAGTGGTAGTGGAAATGTAGTCTGATCCTGCAGTGAGGAGAGTGGAGACGTTAGGTGCTTTAGGTAGGGACAATTCTGAGGTGGACATATTCATTTGGTTATTTCTAGTCGTATCGTCTTTTTCTGCTCTAGAGAACCAGAAAGCCGTGACTTGCCTGTATGGTCTGGGGTTGCGGGAGTGGAAATGGTCTCTGATCCTGCAGAGAGGAGAGTGGAGGCATTAGATATTTCATGCACTAGACATACCAGTCAGATCAAGTTTTTGTTCTCGACCAGGCTTATACGAAATTCCAAATTGAATGAATTTCAATTCAAAGTAATGCCATAATACGAACACTAGGTGGTGTCATTACCTTGAATTTCTTTGAATTTAAGCTACACCACCCATTGAAAGTACACAGAACACCACCACCTAGTGTTCGTATTATGACATTACTTTGAATTGAAATTCTTTCAATTCGGAATTTCGTACAAGCCTGTTCTCGACAGGGAAATGGAAAGCCATGGCTTGCCTGTAGGTGGACATACGCCTGTGTGGAGAGGAAGTTAAGTCCTACCTTTGACTGGAAGAGTGAAGTTGGCAGAGACCTGAGCTCCTCCATTTGCAGTCAGTCGGCACGTCCATGTCCTCTGTTTCTCAGACGGCTTTAAATCTGTGAGTTGCTTAGTCATGCTGATGTCACATTGAGATTCCTCCTTTATCTTACGGTTCCCAGAGGGCAGCAGCTCCTGGCCTTTGCTATCCACCCAACTCAGACGAGGCCCTTTACTCTTCACAGTTCTTCCACACTTGTCGTGAGTGTACAGATGACACTGGAGAGACACTTCCCCACCAGCCTCTATGTGGCTCACATTTGGAGATGCAGAGACTAGAAGAGAAATACAGTATGATCAACATCAGGACCGGGATTCATTCTCTGTTAAATTATTGTTTTTGTAACAGATTCTATATGTAACGGGTTCAGCTGTCAACAAGCAAGGCGAGCGTTGTCCCTTGCCAGCTCCCGTATTGTTATGACGTCACAGACTCAGCTAGCTGCTGAGTGGCTTCACAGCAATTGGCGGCTAGGTTAGTTTTTATAAAAAGAGCTGAAAGCAGTAGGGCCGCTGGAGCTCTCCCGGTGTTGGGATGTTGGTGTCGCTGTAGGCCTATGCAGTGCTCAGAGATCCGGTGATGCCCAGCTTACCGTATCCATGTCAATGTGGAGGTATGTGTGCTTGCTTGTAGTCATGTAGGCCTAGGCTACGTGTTTCCTTATCTACAGGATGATGTATTCACGCTACTCTGTTAATCATAAGGTGAGCCAGAGATCCTCTCCAGGTGCTCGGGTTGTCGCTACCCCAACTTGTAGCATTCTGTCCTGTTTGAGATGTGCTATCGAGGGTCGGTGGTACAATTGTTCACTGCTGTTTTGCCCTTAGATAATTAGTGTTGCCTTTCTGTTATTTGTTTTGTTTAATTTCGCTCCGACCGCTCCCCCCCCCCCCCTCTCTCTCTCTCCGGGCTTGGCTATTTAGTCACGGTTGTTTGTCAACTACAGTTGATCCGATCTGTTAGTAGCCTATAGCCTTTCTTCAGGGCAGGTTCCCGTGTCTTGTATGCATTAGTATTAGTGGTGATGTGCACCCACTGTTTGAATCACTTGCTTGGCGTGTAAAGTCTTACCGATTGAATCACTTGCTTGCAGTGCAAAGACTTATTGATTGAATCACTTGCTTGGCGTGGTATGCCTATGCGCATGTGCGTGTAAACATGGGCATCTTTTATCCAGACACGGTTTACCTGCCCTGTGAGTTGGTGTGCTAAGTTAATTTCATGTACAGCCATCCCGGATCCGAACTCCCTGCTCAACTTGTGCCCTTTTACTTTATGCGGTGCAGGAGTTTTTAATGTCTGTTTATTTTCTCATTTTAAATATGTATTAATAAAGAAATATTTTATTTTGGAACTGGAAATACACGTCTCTGTCTACGTCTATCCGAACCTGTTGTGCCTTGGTATCATTGGAGTCAAGGTTTACTCTGGGTGGCGAAATTCCCCCAGTGGCGTAGTCGTGCAATTAAAATTATCATTCTTGATGATTCATTATTTTAGAAAAATTAACATCCAAACTTCCACTTTGCTACATATACAACAATGAACTGTACAACTGTAGAAACAGAACTGTATTATAAAGCACTGTTTTGGTGGATTCTGTAACAAGTTCCTGCTTTGAAAATACAATCAGCATCAAGACCAGGGTCAATTCACTGCTCAATTATTGTTTTACTTGAACAGTTACTTGGAATATGCAGCTGAAGTGCATCATGAAACATTGTTTTGGTATTCTGTTACAAGTGCATTGCTTGGAAAATGTATACCTTGTAGAACAACCAAATTAACAGGAGCATTATCTCCATATATTGGTTTTGGTTTGGTATTTTTCTTTACAGGAAACTGTTGACATCTGTACACTCCAGCATCCTCAGCAGTGACATTATTGATGACCAGGCCGCATGCAGAATCAACACCAAGCCTCTCAGCTCTTTTTGATGGTGATTTTAGTTTTACTTTTCCATTGCCAACTTCTTCAATAGCTCCACGTGTAGAAGCATTGCTGTAGAACCATGTAGTAGAAGAGCAGTTCTCATGCGTCACATTTCCACATTTCAGGACCGCACGGCCTCCAGCGCTGATGAACAGGGTGGGGGTGGGGGTGGAGTCTGCTGCTTTCACTCCTGCACACACAAAAAGCCATATATTACTGCTGAGACCATTACAATGTAAAGTGGAAAGCTCATAGGCAGTGGCAGAACAATTGCACACGGGGCCCCAGGGCAAGACACTGATAGGGCCCCCCCATACTGCCTGCCAAGGTCACAATGGGGCCCCCACCACCAATACAGAAGGGCACTGGGCCCTGGGCCCTGGGTCAAATGCCCTGCTTGTAAGCAAATAAGATGAAATGAGTAATGCTTAAAAGTGACCACAGGGTCAGGGACATGTGAAACACTGAACTTTGTAGGCACATTGTAGGGTCAGTTACATGTGAAACACTGAACTTTGTAGGCACATTGTAGGGTCAGTTACATGTGAAACACTGAACTATAGGCACATTGTAGGCCTATACGCAGCTTACTGAATGGCAGCAATACTTTTCAGAAACAGGAAGGACCTGTCATCATCTACTGTCAAACCCAACAGTCAATAAGGACCTGCCAACATCCACTGTCAAACCCAACAGTCAATAAGGACCTGTCAACATCCACTGTCAAACCCAACAGTCAATAAGGACCTGTCATCATCTACTGTCAAACCCAACAGTCAATAAGGACCTGCCAACATCCACTGTCAAACCCAACAGTCAATAAGGACCTGTCATCATCTACTGTCAAACCCAACAGTCAATAAGGACCTGTCATCATCTACTGTCAAACCCAACAGTCAATAAGGACCTGTCATCATCTACTGTCAAACCCAACGGCCAATAAGGACCTGTCATCATCTACTGTCAAACCCAACGGCCAATAAGGACCTGTCATCATCTACTGTCAAACCCAACAGTCAATAAGGACCTGTCATCATCTACTGTCAAACCCAATGGCCAATAAGGACCTGTCATCATCTACTGTCAAACCCAACAGTCAATAAGGACCTGTCATCATCTACTGTCAAACCCAACGGCCAATAAGGACCTGTCATCATCTACTGTCAAACCCAACAGTCAATAAGGACCTGCCAACATCCACTGTCAAACCCAACAGTCAATAAGGACCTGTCATCATCTACTGTCAAACCCAACGGCCAATAAGGACCTGTCATCATCTACTGTCAAACCCAACGGCCAATAAGGACCTTTCATCATCTACTGTCAAACCCAACGGCCAATAAGGACCTGTCATCTGCTATAGCAAACCTAAAAG
This sequence comes from Engraulis encrasicolus, assembly GCF_034702125.1. Classification (NCBI taxonomy): domain Eukaryota; kingdom Metazoa; phylum Chordata; class Actinopteri; order Clupeiformes; family Engraulidae; genus Engraulis; species Engraulis encrasicolus. The sequence continues at coordinate 52,755,282 of NC_085874.1, read as the reverse complement.
TAAATCAGGACCTTTCCCTGAATATTGCAAACCTACCAGTCAAGAACCTGCTTGCCTTTGGCGGTACATTGTGAACCACTGTAAAGTGTGATACTGTAACCTGTTTGAGAGGTACATTGTGAACCATAGTAACTGTGATCCATACTCCCATACTCAAGCAGATTGGCTCCTTATCAAGTCATGCATTACTTACAAAGTCCTCCTCCTAACCTTCAAGTCCCTACATGGTCTGGCACCCCACTTCCTCACAGACCTCCTTCACCCCTATGACCCCTCAAGATCCCTGCAGTCCTCTTCCAAGGGCCAGCTGGTCGTCCCTTGTACCAGGCTAAAGGCCACCAGTGACAGAGCCTTCTATATAGCTGCTCCTATTCTTTGGAACAATGTGCCCGACCACATCAAGAATGCCCCTTCACTGGCCATTTCTAAACAAAACCTTAACCTGTTAGCGCAGCGACTATGTTATAACCTTACTATCACCAAAATTGTAATGGCTATGTCTTAATCTGTTTCTTAAGACTCTCTTCATAGTCATAGCAATGTTGTTATGATGTAGTTGAGCATTTTCAGCAAATAGTGAATAGGCCCGCCGGCGACCCCATCTGCACTAAGAGGCTATGACACATCTCTTCCTGGAGGCTTATGGCTGCTAGTTCCTCAAGCAGATTCACTTAGTACATGCACTCACACACACACTCGTGCACTGACGCGCACACACACTCACTCTTTCCTACACGACAACTTGTGAAACGACCTTGGGTGGTTTTGAAAGGCGCTATATAAAATGAAAGTATCATTATTATTATTATTATTATTATTTGGGGTGTTGTAACCACAAAGTAATTTTCCCTCAGGGGCCCAGACCCCCCAGGGGTGGCGTAGTCTAGAGTATTTCCTCAGAGATTCTTTAATTATATAGAGATATGCCAACATAATAGGTTTCTATGGGCACCTAACATGACCAGGTTCCGGTCTGCCTAAAGGGACGTGTCATAATGCTCCTAGCATTGAATAGAACAGTCCTCAGGTCTGCCTAAAGGGGGATTTCCCCCCCAATAATAGAACCCGGAAACAATGGGCCAATGGAACCTCTCTCTCTACTCTCTCTGACTTCCTGTTTTCTGCCACCTACTACATGTACATACTCAGAGGCGCATCTTGCCACCAGGCACGGCAGGCAGCCGCTTGGGGCCCTCTAGATAGTGAATAACAACCCATACTGTACTACAGTAGTGGTGATTTTGATTCAAATGTTCATTCTTTTGCATTTTCGCTTGGGGCCCCACCTGACCCTAGAATCGCCTCTGTACGTACTCAACACAAACACCACTCCATGAATCCATGCTTCGTCAAGTACTGTGTCAACCTTAAGTATGTAGCCAAAAGTAAATGTAACCAGATGAATATGAAGTTGACACTCTCTTAAGAGTATCCTTAAGTCTTTACCCAAAATGTCAAATAAATCTGTTAATCCTTCTATTCAGACCGGGGTCACCTGAATGCATAGCCGGTTGTCACAAACCTCTGTGGGAGGATGCTGTGAAAAAACCTCATATCTTGAAATCTACAACACAATGTCGCAAATGCTGCAGTTTCAAAACCCTTGTACCTTTTCAAGCGCACACACTACCTCAAAACTGATAGCACAGCGTGTGCAGACACGCGTGGCTAACTGCTTAAATATACATATTTATATAAGATATAAGTGTAATATTATATGCCCTTGGTTAGAAAAGCAGTGATGAAGATGACTGATGTTTACCTTTGTTGTAGTTTAACCAGATGAACGACACAATGAGAGAGATGCAGATGCTGGCTGCCATCCTTGTCACGTCTCCTACTCCGCCGTATGTACAAGTACGTGTCTATGCGTTCGTTTAGGAAGTTGCTGAAGAGCCACCACAGGTTTCACCTCTGCATTACACCAAGCCCGATCTGATCAACTGTCTGGTCCCTCCCATGTTCATGTGGTTTATGTGGGGCCTGGACACCCTTACTCTAGTGTAGTGCAACCGCGCCTAACCTAGCTCACTCAACCACTTCCTCTTCAATATAGCTCTAAGCAGAAAAAATAGTGTTAACATTTGGAGAGTTGATTTAACATCTTTAAGTGTTGAATTAACACTGCATTTTTCACTATGTAGAGCTAGAGTACAGAAGACACCAGTGCCTCGTTCATGACATTTCACATGCATGTTGTTTCGCATTGAGTACAAGATGGATTATTGGGAAGTTATGAGTTTATAGAACACAAATTGTGATGGGAAGTAAAAGTTGGAGATGCACACACTGAATGGAAATTAATGATGAAAAGTTCAGCCAACAGACAATATATAAGAAGTTTAAAGGACCAGTTAGGTCAATTTCAACATGAGTTGTAATGCTCACACTACCCCGGACTTGTCAGTACCTGAGTTTTTTTTCCTTCTTCAGCCTTTTCCGAGATCTTGGTCATTGTAATGGGGGCAGCTCTTTGTTTACATTTCATAAAAACATTTTTATTTATTCCCAAAAACATCCGAAAGGTTATACAACATCAGCAGACAACTAGCAAACAGCGGTACCTTATGGGAAAATATTTGGAGTAGGCCCATGTTCATGAATACGCGTCCACGTGTAGGGGTAGTGGCATCTTGATTCACGTTCAGACAGAGGAGGGGGTACGGCGAAGAGCCAGTGTTACCAAAATAGCGACTTTTTCAAGCCCTTGGCTTTGAGCTCGCACACAAAATGTGCGGGGTGTTTATGTTTGTAAAATGTGTGAATTGTTTTGTGATCTGTGCTTTGGCAACTGATTATTGTCATTTTGGTTAATTTTGAGTTTAATTATGTGCAGCTGAAGATGATGTGAGGTCCTCTGGACCAATTAGTGAAGACGTGAAGTCATTGGATAATTGGTAATGATTTGCACAGTGTAGGGTTGATAATAACCCGTGGCTCTCTGTGTTTAGAGAGAGAGCTGGAAGCAGCTGCTGTGAGCTGACTTTGTATTTTGTCTAGGGGGGTCCTGAACAGGCTTGTAGTCTAGGGGCTGCCCGAGTTCAGGAGAGTGGAGTCTCAACCCTGCAATCGTAGGCTTGATCTGGCAACGTTTTGGGGAGGCCGACGTGGATCTTCTCAACTCACCAGAAATACCCCCTGCCAGGGACGGCACGTTTCCTTAACGTCTCTGTAAGCAGTGTGAGTCCGAGAAGTTCGCGAGTTGCCTTTCACACTGCACAGTCAACGTCCACGTTCTATCCGCGGGCAGCAGCCATTCATTTTCAATGGGAGCCGCGAATTGAACGCGGACGTCCGCGCAGAAAAATAGACTCGAGTTCTATTGTCAAGGAGCAACGTGGACATGTCCGGTCGGGATGGACATGTGCCGTGCTTACACCGCGTTCCTGTGTGCAAGGCATGATTTGCTTTTATGCATTCTAACCGTTTCGGACTGATAATGGACACGTTCTGTGGACGTACAGTGGATGTCCGCGCCGTTGGTGTGCATGTACCGTAATGCTACCACCCCAGCACGCTACACCAAAGAAGAGCACACTGGCCATGACAGACTGGTAGAACATGAAGAGAAGTCGGCTGCAGACATTGAAGGACCTCAGCCAGAGACAGTCTGTATACGAGACGGATCACATAAAACCTTCCTTAGGAATGAACGAGAGCATTTGGCTACGCGAACATGGCGTTTGCCGGCGTCCCTCCCACCTGTCCGGCACGAAGAGCCAATACTCATGGACAGCGTGACGTTTTCCATGTGGATTACGCCCTTTTGGGGGGGAAAACAGCCAATGCAAGTCAATTGGTGATGTTGGGAAAGAATAAACGAAATACAAGTGTAACCGGCAGCCTGTTGGCTGCTCGTGGCCACCGTAGTTGCCCCTCTGATTTACACACCCCCAGGTAGCAGGTTTCTTGCTTTCCAGCAATTAGCAGTTAATTCATAAAAGTGCTCTGACCGGCAGGTCAGGCACAAGCCCTGCATTGTCACTGCTGCCCGGCCGGTCCTCGCTGCTTTTATGGGAAGCGTTCGCTTCTGCAGCCACTAAACGCTCGTAGGTAGGTGGTAGCTACCAGAAGTTTAGTCCTGAGGAGCCGAGGGCATGCACTCTGCCTGGGTTGTCAGTTGTCACGGTGTGCTTCGGTCCTCGCTGCGGTTACGGGAGGCGCTACCTCTGCAGCATGCCTTACGCTTCCGGGTAGTCTCGGCCTGTCAACCTGAACTACCGAAGGTTTGGTCCGGAGGTTTCCGAGAGCACCGCCGTTCATGAGGGATCATCCAAGTTTGTGTCTTAGAGACAATATGAAGGTAAATAGATGTTTGTATATCTTATGTGCTAAAAATGTAATCATTCTAAACTGAATATTAGTATGTTGATTCATTGTGTGGCCTTAGTGCAAAATGAGTGGTTGTCCTATGATTGTATAAACATTTAGAAACATGTAAACACGTTTGTGAACATGCAGCTAATTGGGATTTTGTTCCAGCAGGGTAATGTCACTGCTGCTTTGCCTATCTGACTTTTACTGTTAATCCAGTTATTGCCCTTTTTGGTTTGTTATTTTGAATCCCTTTCTGTTTGTTTGTTTGTTTTCGTTTGTTGCTGCTGCACAGCTCCACCACCCTGTTGGCTGGGTAGGTAGTCTACTGACTGCCACCTGTACCTAAATTCGACCTATTGTAGCCTAGGCCTCATTCAGCCTTTTTGATCTTTCTATACACTGGGCAGTTTCACTAGGCACATGTCCCTAAATTTGTAGTGGTAAATGAGCACCATAGTGTTTGCTGTGCAGTGTCGGTGCTTTGTGTGTGAATAACTAACTAGTGTGTCTGAATACTCATGAGGATATAACCCCTTTTGAAGCTGCCCTAGTGTACTGTGTAGTAGGCCTATGTTAACTTGGGTGGCAGCCTTTGCTTAACCCCTTGTGTGCCCTACCCAGGTTATGTAGCAGCAGCCTATTTCTGTTTTATTTATGTTTGTTATATGTTTCAATAAATATTGTATTTGTTTTGGACTGGAACCTCACGTCTCTGCCTTTTCACTCTCTTATCTGTGTGCGGGAAACCCTCTTGTGTTAAACCTGGTCTAAGAACCATTGGTATACAAGTATATCTGGTGGTGAAAGGCCACCAGTGGCGTAGTCGTTAAAAACACACACTTTGCCCCCGGTTACACAAGGATCTGTAGACTAGCATTGTCACGCTCAACATGCCGAAAACGTGTTGTGTTGCCAGCTGTTCAAATAATATAGCCAAACAGACGTGGCTGAAGCATAGACTTCATTTAGGCTAGCCTGTGTAGCATGTAGGTTAATGAGACATTCGGTTTGATTTCCCCCATAAAGGGGTGTAACGCACATTTACGAGCAAAGTACCCAGATGGCCGTTCATGAGTATTCCTTGCTGTACTGCACCGTCATTGATCCAATCATCTCAACGCATCGACGCAAGCGCACACTCATGGTTTTTACGACTGCTAATACCTAATCGGTTTCTTGGCCATGTGGTTTGTATGTTTGCCGTCGGTGGAAGCGTACCAGCCCGATGGACAGATGTTTTGAAAGTGTTCTTGTGGAGAAAGAGGTATGTGGTGTTTTTGTTTGTTTGTCCTTTTAAAACAACTGATGTTAGTGCGGATATGGCCACATATTCAAACCATTTTTTTGGCATTGCAACATAGGCATCATTTTGGTATATCTTCTTCATGCCTTACATATTTGCTGTGTTTCTTTTCCAATTCCCTGTGTGTTCTAAGCACACCAGCCAAAATGTTAACACAGATTTTTTGGGAAGACTAAAATGGCTGTGGTGTTAATCTTTACTGGCCTAAAGCCGGGCATACGCTGTGCGATATTTTCACTCATGGGTCTTAAGCTTCTGCTCACACTGCACGTTGGAATTTCACTGTTTAAAAGTTCACAACTCACGTCCTCACACTACACGAGCCGACAGTCGGATGAGAGCGAAATGCTTCCACCGTACGACGCGACAGGCATGTTTACCCGGTCTGCAGAGGAGGGAACATGTGCACCTGAGGTGGAGATGAGGTCGCGCTCAACAGCGAATCGCACGGCCCTATTAATTTGTGCATGTGAAGTGTCAAATCGGGTCGTAGTACTGCTTTAACTGTGCGATTTACGCACAAGCCACAACCAGAATTTCAAACCGTTTTGATTTTCTTGCGACCCTGCGATTGCACGATCGTGAGGCGAAATCGCTTGTCGTTACCCCATGTACACTGCACGATGCGAGACTCACGATTGACCTGCGATTGAGCAAGAAATCGTCCCGACTCTCAAAAAGTCATATGAGTGCCAAATCAGGGCAAAATCGGGGCAAAAGTCACACAGTGTAAGCCCAGCTTTACATGCACCCAGTTGCACCCAGTAGTATGGGTCAAGTGGTTAGTGGTCCTTTGTCCCAGCCAAAGTGAAACCTGACCAGCATTTGACCGGTTGCCAGTGTTACTTTATAGTCCTGATGCGCTTTGAAAACACTGCTACAAAGTTGTATTGTGATTGGCATTTAGGAAGCAGATGGCTTGTTGTGATTTCCACTTAACCGTTTCCCAAAACCCTTGTGTATTTAACCAACCTGTGGACAAGGTCCACCACCCCCACACCAAAGCTGTATTTTCTAACACTGATGGTTGCTGCACTGAATCAACAACGAAATGCAATCAGAAAAGGCGTTTATTTTTCAAGCATCAGCATTCAATAAGGTCATTGCCAAAGAAACTCGACACAGAAGAACAATCTCTCGGGGGGGGGAAATGCATTGGCCACGGTGTAGTACGGGGGCGTTGCCTGAGGACACGAGTGGATGGAAAATTAACTCCCTTGCGCATGGTCATTGGTCAGTGGGTGCGATGGATACTCATGAACGGCGTGACGTTTTCCATGTGCGTTACGCCCATTTGTGGGGGAAAACAGGCAATGCAAGTCAACTGGTGGTGTTGGGGTTTAATAAACGAAAGATAAGGACCTGTAGACAAGCGTTGTTCACACACAAAATGCCGAAAACGTGTTGTGTTGCCGACTGTTCAAATAATATAGCCAAACAGCCGTGGCTGAAGCATGGAAAGTGTTCATTTAGGCTAGCCGATGTAGCATGTAAGTCAATGAGACATTCGGTTTGTTTTCACCCATAAAGGGGCGTAACGCAAATTTAAGCGCAAAGTACCCGGATGGCCGTTCATGAGTATACAGTTTCCGTACTCCGCAAAATCCGGAAACTCCGCGAAAATGTGCCGAAAGATGATATCCGGTTGTCAGTGTTCAGTTTGTGGCCAAATTAACTGCACCTGTTGGTCAGCAGTAATTGCTGGGGGTAATTAAGGACAGCTGAATTACAGACAGCTGTGGGCACATAAACATGGACAGTGAACAGTAGGGGGAATCCACTATATTCATGAACGGCGTTACGCCCATTTGTGGGGGAAAACAACCCATGCAAGTCAATTGGTGATGTTGGGGTTTATTAAGATACGGACCTGTAGACTAGCGTTGTTCACGCACAACATGCCGAAAACGTGTTGTGTTGCCGGCTGTTCAAATAATATAGCCAAACAGCCGTGGCTGAAGCATGGGATGTGTTCATTTAGGCTAGCCGATGTACTTGTAGCATGTAAGTCAATGAGACATTCGGTTTGTAATCACCCATAAAGGGGCGTAACGCAAATTTCAGAGCAAAGTACCCGGATGGCCATTCAAGAGTATTAGTGAAGTGCATATTGAAGTGGAATGGTAAAGTGCACACAAAATACAATACATTGTAAGCATGACATAAGTCAGAGCAGGTTCAAATATCAGATGGCCAGTGGATATGTGCCAGAATGTTCAGGTTCTCAAGAATCCATGCCTTATTTGAAGGGAGTAAAATAATGTGCTGGATGTAGGGGATTAGCTATGATTTTCCTCACCTTTCTTATAACCAGTGATGAAAAGAGAGAGAGACGGTGTTGACCCCAATCATTTCATCCCTCTCTCCACAAACAATAAATAAATAAAAAAAACTTGCTAAGTGAACATAAAATACATTTTGAATCTAAAATAAAATGTCCCTTCAGAAATCCATCAATTTTCACCGGCAGTGAGGCACACCAACTTCCTCTGCGTTAAGCGTTTTCGGGTTTTCAACCTCCTGGTTTGCCCTTTTCAGTTCAGCAGCCACTCTACTCGGCACATTATGATTTTTTTGAGGCCACACGCTGGATCAGTTTCGTATGTGATGAGTGAGCGAGGACTATGGCCTCAAATGCCCCCTCATCTTTAATAGCCTCCTGAAGGGCCTTTGTCATGCCTCTTCTCCCCCAGACCTGTGGCAGTGCCTTCCTAATGGCCACCTCTGACCGCCTTAGAGCCAATCGGACAGCATCGGAGGGGTTACACAGACCGGCGGTGCTGCTGTACTGCTTGTTCCTGAGGAAGGACCCTTCCCTCATGGCAGTGCTGTAAGAGTGCTGTTATGACCGCCTGGCTCGAGGCGACCCTAACATTACATTACATTACATTACATTGCATTTGGCAGACGCTTTATAACCAAAGCGACTTTCAAAAGAGGACATAATCAAGCCAACATCACAAGCAAATACAAAGTGCACAGGAGATATACAGAACAACAAGTGCAATTGCAAAGAGGGGTTCGTTAGTTTTTTGTTTTTTTTTCTAATAAAGAGGAAATAACGAGTACACACACACACACAAACACACACTCACAAACTAAACTAAACAAAACATCATGTCAGGAGTCTGCCCTGGGGCAAGGCCAGTTCAAGCATTAGTCTAGTAGATTCTCTCGAAAGAGGAATGTCTTTAGTTGTTTCTTGAAGGCTGCAAGAGATGTGCTTAGTCTTGCTGCCTCTGGGAGACTGTTCCACCACTTGGGTACCACAACGGAGAACAATCTTGACTGGGAGTACCTAGAGCGACTGGATGGCAGAGCCAGACGGCTTGTGCTGGATGAGCGCAGTTCTCTTCCAGTAACATAAGGCGTTAGTAGGTCCTTCAGATACGCTGGGGCCGTTCCTGTGATGGTTTTGTAGGCAAGGGTCAATGCCTTGTGCTTGATCCGGGCGGTGATCGGTAACCTGTGCAACTCAATAAATCTACAGGAGACCACACTGCAGCGTCATTCACATTATTTTATTTATTTTTAAACAAGTTTTGGCACAAGGGCTCCGACAATCGACCAGCGTGGCGTGCCGAGAGAAAGAGACTGAGCACAGGAACAGCCGGCAAAACTTATTCAGGTTGCTATCAGCCAGCTGGCCCTCCGACCACCTCCTCTCCAATCAGGCTCTGTTAAAGAGGAATACATCGACAAAGGCAGATCACCAAAAGGTTAATTTATCGGAACATCAGCCATTCCTAACAGTGCTCACTGTTATTGTGGACAGTGAGAACGCCGTCACACTCCCAGCACTGCCCGAGTTCAGATTCCTCCCACAGTTTCCTGCAAACCCAGCCGGCCACGTAGTCCAGGGCTTCCTCATAGTATTGCCAAAAGAAAATCGGCCAACACTGCTTCCTCCCCCTTTCCAGCATTTTGTCACCCGCAATGACGCCCTGTGATTGCCAAATGCATACAGCCTTTAATGCAAGGTGTACATGGTCTATATACTGTTAATAAACAATATGAATAATCTATTAATTCAATTTTTAAAATTTTCTGGTTTTTATCACATTGAGTTACTTTGTGTATGAAATGCGCTTTAGATATAAAATGGTCTTGCGTTGCCTAGTTTATATCAGGCATTAAGTCTAACAAATGACTGTTATTAGTGATGTTGTAGTTCCTGTCTTTGTGTGGTGTTGGTCTAACCTGCTCTCCATTTTTGTCTCCATCGCTGTTCAGAAGTGGAAGAGTCGCATCATCAGGGAGGCAGCTGGTGCCACTTCCCTGCACCTCAAGCAAACCAGCCACTGACACGCTTTTCAGGGCAGCTGTGAACTCCCGGGTTGTGGGGTGGAATCGATGCCCTCCTTTCCCTCTAATGCCAGAGAAGAGGTTTTTTGATTTATTTCAGATGTAACACAAGAACAATAAGCAACCAATTAAATACATACAAGTACCATCATTATGTGTAACTGAAAAGGAGTGGGATGAAGCCATTGCTTATTTACTCCCATCCCCATAAAAACAAAATTATAAATCAAAATGTGCACTACGCTACGCACTTTCATAATTTCAGACTATGCCATATAAGTTACTAATGTCCATTTATAGTTGCGAATAGAATAAACTAATCAAAGTTCTGCAAAGGAGGGTATGTACACAACTGTCAGCAATAAGTAGGCTAAAGGCAGTAAGTAGGGTGTAGCCCATGTTATTGTTAGTGAGATGAACATTGTGTTACATACCTCCAGGCTGTCCTGATTCAATTTGGAGGTGCACAGCTTTGGTACACCTTCAGATTGAAGGTCCCTGTGTAGCTTGTTCAGGGTGCCGCGGATGCTCGCCACCAAGCCTGCATGGCAGGGTGGCGTCCTTCGGGACCTGCATGTTTAAGCAAAATCCATAAATGCTGAAGCTCACCTAAGCGCTCTTACTGTGATATGTATTAGTCAAGATGTATGTGGTGTGCTCAGGGACGGATTATCCATAAGGGCCAGTGGCACAGTGCCCAGGGGCACCAACCATTTTTGACCAGTGAGGGGGCACCACAAGAGACAACCTTAACAAATACCGTTCATAAAGGGGGCACCAGAGAGGTATAGTGCACGGGGGCACCACATTGGCTTAATACGGTCCTGCGTATACTAAGGTCATTTCATAATTCACATCTTTATTGCTAAAGTACACTAATCACACTTTGTAATTGTACTGTTATTCCAAGCAATGTATGACTGTTCTTATGCCAAACTGATGTATTAAAAAACAAAAACAAAAAAAACAAACTGGTATCTACACGTCATTATTAATTTGGATGTTTCACAGTCTTTGGTCTGTGCGTGTCAAAAGACTTGAATTAGACCTGAAGATTGACAGTGACTTGCCATTTTGTTTCCTAATGCTCCCTTTTACGCATCGCTTTAGGTGCCAGGTTCCAGTTGGCATTCAAGAACGCATGCCATAGCTGAGAGCCATAAAGCCGCCCGAACATGCTTTCCCAGAGAATGGCCTGTTGCTTTAGCTGGCTGTGGTTCTTTTAGTGGTGTAATAGTTTACCTAGAGTTCAGGACATTGAACAGACAGTCCAACCTCTCCACAAAGTTGGCCGTGTTCAGTGCCTCCTCCTGTAGCGTCCCATTCAGCACCATGGTGGTCATACCTTTTATGAGAGGATGTATGAAATGGTTAACTGTGTGTGTACAACTGTTACAGACGTAACATAGAAGGACTCAAAACAATGTTAAAGAGTACTGGTCGATGTTTAATATAATTTGTCCAGGGGTACAATACAATTCACCAAATGAAAAAGGAGCCGTGCTCCAATGTCAAAAAACAAAAAAAGTCATAGCCGAGCAGGCACACAACAGAAAAAGGCAATACAGGTTAAAAGGTTCAAAATCAAAACAGGCCAATAGGCAGAATCAAAAATGCAACAGGCGCAGGCCTCAGAAGGTCACGGTTGGGAAGTAGCGAGCCGGAAGCGCAGGAGGGGCGAGTGATCGTCAGCCACCACTTAAATATACAGCACCGCCCCCAGGCCACAGGTGTCCCCAATGATCAGTGCTGAGATCCTGTTAAGAAGTTGAGAACACACACATGAAGGGGGCGCCAACAAACAAATATTGGGGGGGGGAGACAATTTAATACCACATGGTGGTAACAACAACAACTACAGTCCTGCCAAAAATGTATTCTCAACCTGTGTTATATGTCCAGAAAGACATGGAAATGTATTTTTCTGTGTAGGTGTTATGTAATATGGATTATTTACCAGCTGCCACAGAGTGGGAGAAAACCTGCGTGGCCAGTTTCACCCTCATGTTGGAGAAGGGCGGTAGGTCGATGTGCTTCTCCGTGAGCTTGGGGGCCATCCGGAGGGTGTTCTTGTCCTCTTGATAGAACCGCTCAATGTGCCCCCACCCCAGCACACCTCTGTTCCTTCGATCTTAGATTATAGACATGTAAACATGTAATGCATGAATGTTACTTTGAAAGGCTTATTGTGCTGTTTTTATTTAGATATGTGTTGGTAGAATACCATTAGTCTTACGTGTATTGGGTACTTCTTAAGATTGTTCCGCACTGACTTAATCAGATGCGGAACATCAAATATCAGTGGGATGCCTCTATGCAGGGTCAAGCAATAGGAAGCATCACCATCCTCAATCTTAAGCAAAGCCCCTACGGGCTGTATCCTGTAGGTCTTTCATGGCCCTCACATTTGTGGATCCTTGGTCACATACGACACATTTCACCTGAAAGTAAAACACAATTGTTATTTTATTGTATGACATGTGCGCCGAGCTACGGAGAACAAGGCAATTGGATTTTTGATTGAGACCTGTATGCTGTGGCATGTCGGTATTCAATCAGTATACCATGAAATCATAGTGACTACCAGGTTCGTAGCGCAGTTAAATCATAAAATGATGCACACATGTACAGTCTAACAAACCTCAAGCCCAACGCCTTCCAACTACTGGACAGCCTCAGCCAGTATGTTGGCAATGAGGCTACTTGAAAGGTGAAAAAGTGGATCGCACTCGGGTTCTTCTTTTTTATTTTGTATTTACATAGCAGCAGAAGTGTAGACAAACGTTTCGGCTGTTGCCACTGACGAAGGCAACAGCCGAAACGTTTGTCTACACTTCTGCTGCTATGTAAATACAAAATTAAAAAGAAGAACCCGAGTGCGATCCACTTTTTCACCTTTCAAGTTATTCAACTGGAGACGCACCACACGGAAGAGCGCGGTGTATGAACTACTACTTCTGCAATGAGGTTACTTGCCATCGTTCCCTCAGATAGGAAGAAGCCAATTGCCTAACGGAAAGGGAGAAGGGGGAGTGTAGAAGCGGTGTCTGTTGCATATGTTGTGAATTACTGTGAACCACTACTGTTGTACATACCTGCTTCCATTTGCCACATATGGCTCGGGCCATAAAAATCATCGCCTGGGTTGCTGGCCTACCACTGCTGGCCAGGCCCTCAATGGCATCCAGGCGGATGTTATAGTCCACGTGGGCCTTCACCGACATCTCGTCAATGACGAGGGCACACATTTGGTCAGTCGGTGGCAAGGACCTTGTTTTGGCCTTTATTTGGCCCAAAACACCATAGAGGAACCCAGGCTGTGGAAACAAGAGCATACTGGTTTGGTGATGCTGTTGTACAATAAGTAATAACTTCGTAATATAGTAATTGCGTGTGTACCTCAAAGTTACCAAGACTGGCCTTCATGTGCCGATGGAGTGTGGCTGGTGATGGCAGCTGAAATATGGTCTTGAGCTCACCATGTAACGGCACTAAATCGGGCACTGAAAACAACCAGTTCAGGTGCCAGGCAGGCCTACAATCCTGCCACTTAAACAACAAGCTTCCGTCAGCGATATGAAATAACAAAATAAACAGACAGTAAACCAAAGATTCAAGCCACACGTCTTTATCAACAACTCAAAATCACAAAATAGACGTGCATCATTCAATAACAATTACCCATAACAAAAATACAACTAGCCGAGCCAGTTCCACAACAAAAAACCAATACAACAACAGCTCACTCGTCAGTGAGATAGACCTTTAACCCCAACAAAAGATTAGCAAAACTAAACCAAAGTCATCAGTGTGCGTGTATGAAGGAAAAAAGAAAAGGTTATCAGCGTGGTTGAACGATGTAGAGGAGCGATGCTTTATGTGCGTGTGTGCATGTGTGTGTGTTGGAATATGGTCTTGAGCTCACCATGGCACCGAGGGCTATAGTGGTACAGCCGCAGCGCCATGTGCTTCAAATTGCCAAGGCAATTTGGCTGTCTAAAAACTGTGCATTCCCTGGAAGGGACAGAGTGACAGGACCACAGGTCTCCTTCATTCGGTGTGCACAGCTGTACGAACAGATAATCATCACATGTTGGTTTAAGTAACGGACACATAGGAGGCGAAGCGAAGAGAGGCGAAATCCAACCGTCATCAGGTCGTCGCAGCGAATCAAATGGAATGGAACAGTTATGTTGTTGATTTGATTGGGCCGCGGCAGGCTAATTCGCTCCTCATTTGCATAACATTAAACTTTCTTTAATAATTTCGCTTCGCTCCTGTTCGCTTGCCTTCGCCTCTCTCATAGGAATGAATGGCAAAGTTTGCAAATTCCTGTGTACCGTAAGGAGTAATGTAGTGTCCTTAACAAAAGGTAGGGATGCGGAGTAATGTAGTGTCCATAACAAAAGGTAGGGATGCGGAGTAATGTAGTGTCCATAACAAAAGGTAGGGATGCGGAGTAATGTAGTGTCCATAACAAAAGGTAGGGATGCGGAGTAATGTAGTGTCCATAATAAAAGGTAGGGATGCGGAGTAATGTAGTGTCCATGACAAAAGGTAGGGATGCGGAGTAATGTAGTGTCCTTAACAAAAGGTAGGGATGCGGAGTAATGTAGTGTCCATAACAAAAGGTAGGGATGCGGAGTAATGTAGTGTCCATAACAAAAGGTAGGGATGCGGAGTAATGTAGTGTCCATAACAAAAGGTAGGGATGCGGAGTAATGTAGTGTCCATGACAAAAGGTAGGGATGCGGAGTAATGTAGTGTCCATGACAAAAGGTAGGGATGCGGAGTAATGTAATGTCCATGACAAAAGGTAGGGATGCGGAGTAATATAGTGTCCATAACAGAAGGTAGGGATGCGGAGTAATGTAGTGTCCATAACAAAAGGTAGGGATGCGGAGTAATGTAGTGTCCATAACAAAAGGTAGGGATGCGGAGTAATGTAGTGTCCATAATAAAAGGTAGGGATGCGGAGTAATGTAGTGTCCATAACAAAAGGTAGGGATGCGGAGTCTCTGTACCTGTGAGGTGCAGTACAACAGTGTTGGGTGCAGTTTGGGGACACATACCTTAGCTGCATTTGTCTTAAGCCGGGCATACACTGTGCGATATTTTCACTCGTGGGTCTTAAGCTTCTGCTCACACTGCACGATGGAATTTCACTGTTTAAAAGTTCACGACTCACGACTCACGTCCTCACACTACACGAGCCGACAGTCGAATGCGAGCGAAATGCTTCCACCGTAAGACGCGACAGGCATGTTTCCCCTGTCTGCAGAGGAGGGAACATGCGCACCTGAGGTGGAGATGAGGTCGCGCTCAACAGCGAATCGCACGGCCCTATTAATTTGTGCAAGTGAAGTGTCAAATCGGGTCGTAGCACTGCTTTAACTGTGCGATTTACGCACGAGCCACGACCAGAATTTCAAACCGTTTTGATTTTCTTGCGACCCTGCGATTGCACAATCGTGAGGCGAAATCGCTTGTCGTTACCCCATGGACACTGCACGATGTGAGACTCACGATTGAGCAAGAAATCGGCCCGACTCTCAAAAAGTCGTGCGAGTGCCAAATCGGGGCAAAAGTCGCACAGTGTAAGCCCAGCTTTATTCTTAGGCCAACTTTGTACCGATACTGCCTGAAATGTGGTTACTTGGCGCTATTCCGACATGTCGCTATTCCGACGTTAATGTCTATTGTCGGAATACCGACACGTTTTCCACCGTCCGCCGCTATTCCTACATGCCGCTATTCCGACATCCCTAACCTTAACCCTAACCCCTAAAAAGTGTCGGAATAGCGGCATGTCGGAATAGTGCTATGTCGGAATAGCGATCGCCCCCCCCCCCCCCTGAAATGTTGCCTTTCCCTCCGCAGCAATGTTTTCAGACGTGTGATTTCCTTTGTTGAAAAAAAAGCATTTGGTGAGGTATTGAGGATAGTGACAGCAGGCACAGAATCAGTTTCATCCATTAACCTACAACTATGACCTTTACCTTGTCTTTTTTCCCCAGCAGTGGCTCCAGGTGGCTTGAAGTGAATCAGTTTTCATCCATTCACCTACAACTACAGACAGCAGTGGCTCCAGGTGGCTTGAAGTGCCTACACCAGGGTTGCCAGACGTGTCTTATCAAATCCCGCCCAAACGGTTCTCAAAAACCGCCAAAATGCGCTAAATTCTGCCCAATTGAAAAAAATTGCATTGATTTCTATGGGCACAAAACGGCAGAAAAAAACGCCAAATGGCCATTTTTTTCCCCGCTTTTACCCGCAGACGGCCATCCCAAGTAGCCCAATCTGGCAACACTGGCCTACATGCTCCTCTAAATCCTCCACGGTGTCCGAAAGCATGTTGACAGCTGCATGAATATACAGTGGGAGTAACAAACTCACACACCGGTTTCTGTTTTCTGAATTACAATGGTATGGTATGGTATGGTAATGGTATTGGTAGGTGACCCCAATTCCACGTCACCAGCCACAGCGATCATAATGTGATGGAAAACAGCAGAACTTCTGAAGAAATCCTATGCACTGCACTGAAGTACTTGTCACAGCACCACCAGGTTCTCCATCAGTCTCTACTCCTCGTCACTCTGCTCCAACGATCTCCCAATCTAATTCCCCTGTTTACTCCACTCTACTACTCCCCAGCACCTGTAACCAATCTCCTGCTGCCCATTTAAACCCCTGTCACCCTGCTCTCTCCGTCTGGCCTCTTCAACGGAGACACTAACTGCAGAAATACACCTACCGCGACAAGAGCGAGGCGAGCGACGGAAGTAATTGACTTTGTATTGAGTCGCGCGACAAAAGCGATTCTGGAGAATGAGCGATTTGCGCGACGAGCGCGACAGTTTGGAGAATCCCAAGAAAGCCGACCTAAAACCTCGAGAAAGTGGGCGTGAAGTTTTGATGACGCAATGTCATATCGATAGTTATCGAGGTTGATCTCAGGCGGAAGTATAGAACAACGAGTTCCCGAGCTTACGTTTTGTATGACGACACACGCATCATCAACATGGCGCCCATGCATGGAGCTAGCATGTAAACAGTATCATAAATGCTAAAATATCATCATGTAATCACTATCAACAACACGAGTTGATGTCATTCAATTGCAGATGTACATATGTCAGTACTGCTGGTCTCTGACTGTTTTATTTAGCCCACTGACAGTGTTGCCAGATATGTCTGACCAAATCCCGCCCAAAAGGTTCTAAAAAACCGCCAAAATGCGCTAAATTCCGCCCAAATTCAACAAATTACATTGACTTCTATGGGCCCAAAACGGCTTAAAAAAACGCCAAATTGCCAATTTTCCCTGTTTTTGCCCACCGACGCTCATCCCAAGTAGCCCAATTGGGCGGGCACCCGCCCAATCTGGCAACACTGCCCACTGAAGCTAAAATGATATGTCGTGGGTGTGGAGGCTCAAGGTGAGGTGAAAAAAAGAAAAGAGAACCAAAACAAAACACGCATGAATCCCGATTGTTCCGGGATCAGAGGCGTTCATGTGCAAAAGTCCAGGACTCGGTTGTCACATGAGCAGTGTCGTCAGCTGTCTCGAGAGATCCCGAGATCGTGAAGGCAACACTAGTCTCTTCAATCGCTTGTATTGCTTGCTGCTGCACTCTGTCGCTTGAATCGCATCGCGCCTGGTCTATTTGTGCGGTAACTCCAGCACACGGACGGCTCCTTGTTCCTGAAGCTCTGCTTCTTGTTTCGTGAAGTGCCTGCTACGTCCCAGGTTGTAGAACTTTTATGTTGGACATTTTCTATTGGAAATCTTTCTGTTGGACGATACACTCTTGCAAGTTTGGACTGCCTTCTTATTCAAGTCATGATCTTCTGAGCGTTTACTTCAAGACCTTGTTTATTTCTCCTGCCTTAGTTCATGTTTGCAAATTAAAACGACTTGATTGATCCTACCCTTGTTTCCTGAGTCTGTGTGCCCTGACAGTACTGTTGTGGTATGCGGGCATTTTAATTAAGCATTTTATCTGCATAGTATCTGAGGCGTATTTTTCACGCCGGCGACCGGCGGTGTCTCATTCAAATGAATGGCAAAGTAGCAAGCTAGCTTTGGCTGTGGAGAGGGTTTTGAACAGGACTGGCCGCGCACGCCGACGCTGTCAGTGTGAAAGGCAGAGAAAAACACGCCGGCCGAAACTAGTTCTAAGCAGAAAGACCGCGTTCGTCCCGTGCCGGTTCCGTTCCGCCTTGGTATGTTTTGGCCCTAATTGTCTAGAGCCCCTAGGCTCTGTGTCTGTGCGCCCTCCGGACACATTTACATAGGCCTAGACGTTGTCATCTTTATAATAACTTATTATATGGTTGTGACGTCATCTGTCGAATGCTCCATTCATTTCAACGGGGCTCCCCAACGTTCGGACGTCTGTTATTTTTCGATAACGGACGGGTTGGTCTATAACAGACCGCTGTCAATGGCAACAAGACTTTTCACTGCTAAAGCGACTTTTCAACAAGACTCTAATCAGCTGCTGTGATAGACAGCACCCGTTGTCCTGGCTACCGCTGTCAATGGCAACAAGACGTTCACTGCTAAAGCCACTGGCTTGTAGGCTATACAAGTCAGTGGCTAAAGCGAATGTTTCATATCACTCCGCAGGGGGTCCGGTCTTTTGTCACTCTAATCAGCTGCTGTGATAGACAACACCTGTTGTCCTGGCTACCTAGCTGTTGCCTAGCGGTGTTCCACAACGGCACTGTTTTGTTTTGCGCAGCAACAATCTTAACATTAAATAGGTCTAAAGAAATGTCCCCGCCATGTGTGAATCATTTAAGTAGGCTATATCCATATAATAAGCGGGTTAACTTTCGGCGAGTCGGTCGCTTTGTGGAATAGCAGCACTTCAGCTCCGCACTCCGCTCCGCGTCGGGGTCTAAAGATTCTCTCTGTCGTGCTGCTATTCCACGGTAGCGACCTTCTCGCCGAACGTTAACCCTTACGTAACAACTCTTTGTAACACCCCTGGCAGGTGAGGGCTTCTGCAGCCACATCTAGCCTACTATGCAGGTGCATTATTCCAGCCCTGCCTATGTATGAATAACAAAACATGGACTTCATTCAGCCAAACGTGATATTTTCTTTTTTTTTCTCCATCCCCCATAGGGTAGTCGTAATTTGAACCCGATCCCATATGATGCAGAATATATGGGACATAAGATACACATGGACCAAATTGAAAAAAATGGTTATAGCAAGAAAATCGTAGGAAATGCACTAATGCCTGTCAAAAACAGTCTCCTCATCTATGACCAAGTGTACAGGTCAGTATCGTATGTGTACCTACCTGTTGTGTACTTTACATTGAATCAGGTGTGCACAGCACCTGTCCCCACTGCATGAAATGCACGTTGAAACTGCCTCATGTGCCCGAAGAAATATTTGGTGAAAAAGGTCCACCACAACTTCAATCAATAATTAAATGTTTCATATGTAGGCCAGCACATTACGGAATGTGGGATCAACTGAGAGTGGACCATGGAAAAGAGTTTTACCTGTGCCTGTACATACAAGAGAGGCTGTCGGAATATAGACACAACCAGCAACGAGACCCATACCTCCAAACTCAGTCAACAAGGGTAATCTGAACTGTCTGCAAACTATCACACCATGAAAACTGACAAAGCATGAAGTCAAGTAGGCCCTACTGTTTTACCTTTAAGTAGAAGCTTGCCAGCTACATTCTTTCTTCCATACTTTTCCCCGCACAGAATGATACGGTGGAAAGATTGTGGCCAGAGATTAACAATCGTGTGATCTACCTACTAAAGGAGGCATGGTACAGTAACAAGATCAGGAAGCAATTGACATGGATGAAAGCCTGACCAAGTTTGTCATCTCTAACCTGACAGGCCAGCTGTGTGGCATTGGCCTACAACGATTTGTGGATTCCTGGAATGCTCACAGGATCCTGGGTGTATGCAATATCCCATACAAGTTATTCAATTGAACAGACTGTAAAAATGTTTCGAACTTTGAAATGCAAGTCTGGACAACATGTGTATGTTTTGTTGAAGTAGACTTACTGCAACTATGGCCATTATAAAGTCAAAACTCTACTCTGTACAGGGTAGAATTAAAGTTGAGCCAAATGTTCATAGCAAAGAGTTCTTTTTCCATCAGAAAAAGACATTTATTTTCTTGAAAAAGTATTAAAGTGTTACAAATATTAAACTTTCAGGAACAAATCTAAATACTGTGTGAATCTAAATACAGAATAAAAACAGACAAGCACACAAATCACAGTCACATTGTTACATAAAATTTCAATTTGAAAAAACTCCTGCACACAGACTATTTTACTGTTTTTCTCCCTTAGCGCAGCACTATGGCTCTCTGTAATGTCATAGCAATGTTGTTATGATGTAGTTAAGCATTTTCAGCAGGTGAATAGGGTCGCCGGCAACCCCAGCTGCAGTAAGAGGCTACTACACAATGGGTGAATCCCATTACACCCCTTAGCCCTACGCCGATCCCCTTTGCCTCCGTGTTGCGCGTCCACGTGTATCACATGTATCCCTACCATGTTTCACTTTATGCACCATGTTTCTTTTTCATATTCCTCATCTCCAACACCATACAGTTTTGATGCCATCAGTTCTAAAATGATTGATCTTGGGATCATGACTTCAGAGTATGAGTCCCATTAGCCTTCATTTTTGTCAGAATTAGGCCTGACAAACACTTGGCTGGCTTTTTTGTGACAGGACAGTGGGAGAGACTTCTTTGGTGTTGAAGATGAAGAATCTGGAAGAAATACATGGTGCCTAAAGTAAAACATGGGAGGGATACAGCTCCTATATGGAGCTGTATGCATGCTGCTGGTGTGTGAGGGCTTTTATCATTGATTAAATCGTGAATTTAAAAATGTATTGCTCCACGAATAGCAAATATGTCACCCTCTCTCATTGACCTTCATTGTTTTTAATTGTGTTGCTTTCCATGATAACAACGACCCTAAACATACACCTAAGGCCAAAGTTGATTTTCTGAAGAGGTGAGAGTGATTCAGTGATTAAGAATGACACCTGATCTGCGTGTTTGAAGTGTTTTGAAGTGACTTATCTGCTCATTTTCGCATTATGTTCGATAGGCGACAAAACTGCCCCCCGTCTGTGTTCATTAAAGGGTTAATCTTTCTTTGGTGGATGGAATTTATTTTTGTACATACAACTTCATTCGGGAGGGTTGTAGCTTTCATATGAGTGACTTCTGAAGCCAAGTGATTAATTGAAAGTCAGGTTATTAGCTGTTATTCCAAACAGATGGATAGGCGACAAAACTTTTGGAGACGGCTGTAAATAACATATTAACAAACTGACCTCGGCAAAACCGCACAGGTGAAAGTGGCCTTTATCGGTCCGCACAGGTGAAAGTGGCCTTTATCGGTCCGCACAGGTGAAAGTGGCCTTTATCGGTCCGCACAGGTGAAAGTGGCCTTTATCGGTCCGCACAGGTGAAAGTGGCCTTTATCGGTCCGCACAGGTGAAAGTGGCCTTTATCGGTCCGCACAGGTGAAAGTGGCCTTTATCGGTCCGCTTTGCTGTTGCGTCAGTATCAATAATAGTGACACCAACGCATTCAAGTTCATCTGGCAGTTCAAGCTGTTTACATTGGATGTGTTCTTTCACATAGATCATGACCCCGCCCCATTTGCCATGTCCACAGTCTCGCCTGAAGACGCGGTAGCCAGGTATTGTGTAAACACCCGGTGGAGTGGATGGATTTAGCCACGTTTCAGATAAACCTAAGTAGTCAACATTCGAGTCTGTCAATAAATGTTTAAGTTGCTCCGTTTTGGATACCAAACTCCTCATATTTAGATGTCCTCCGAGAATTCCTGTGGGCTTTAGTTGTTTGTCCCATAAAACTCTAGGTTGATTAACAGTTAAGAAAAGTTTTGTCTTGTGTTGTTTTGTAGCTGCGATGCTGGTATTGCACTGTTCACATGTCGGCATGGAAAGAAGCAGTCCGTTATTCAGCTTTGCTGTTGCGTCAGTATCAACGCCCTTGTGCTTTGGAGAGCAAGGTCAACCTCCTCAATCTTGGAAAACAGTCCGTCAGGGCCATCATCATCTCAAGGTCCGACAGCTCCTAAATAGCCGTTGACACCTGTGCCAGCCCCTGAGAGGCCAGGACAACCTCCTCAATCTTGGAAAACACTCCGTCCAGGCCATCATCATCTCTGCGCCTATAACCGCAGAAATACACCAGCGGCGATCTGAGCGAGTCGAGCGACGGAAGTAATTGACTTTGTATTGAGTCGAGAGACAAAAGCGATTCCGGAGACTAGAGCGATTTGCGCGACGAGCGCGACAGTTTGAAGTTGAAATCTTTTCAACTTTCTATGACGCGGTTCGGCGACAAGCCGCGACAGCCAATGACTGTATAGAGGTCAGTGACCACAGCCAATGGGAATGCTTGAATGCTTTGCCTTCATCCTGTACGGATATACTCTTGTCTCCTCAATCGCTTGTATCGCTGGCTGCTACACTCTGTCGCTTGAATCGCATAGCCGCTGGTGTATTTCTGCGGTAAAACAGAAAAATTGCATGTGCATGACAGCATGTGTATAAATGTATTACCTCCGCCAAAAAGGTTACCTTTTCAGTTGCGTTGGTTTGTCAGCAGGATAACTCAAAAACTTCTGAATGGATTTGGCTGAAACTTGGCAGAATTGTTGGAAATGACTAAATCACTAAATTCTGCTGGTGATCTGGATCGCAAACCGGAGCCAGGCTTTTTCAAATAAAATATTCTTCACCATTGCAAGGCTACAAATCTAGATGCCCCTAGTGACGGTAAATTGAATTACATACAGGGCAAATTATGACATTCCAGTTTCTAACTCCACAAAAGGCAGAAAGACTTAAAATAAAAATAGGGTGTAACATAGTCAAATGTTCTATCATACAGCTTCCTTAGCAGAGGTCTGCACTCTTAGGTGCTGTTTCCACGTAGCTGGATATTTTTATATGTGGATATTTTTTTCTCCTGGTTGCATTGGTTTTGGCTTTGCGTTTCCACGCAGCAGATATAATGTGCTTCACTAAATAAGCTTATTGCAACTTACGACATTCGGCGCTTCCTCTGTTGCGCTGGCCTCCTGCTCTGTGGAGCGCACCACCACCATGCGGGTGTCCACCAGCCTCCCACTCTGTACTTCCCCCAGGCTTACAGACCTGGAATTGAAGAGAAATACATTCAAGATTATTCATGAAATAATTTACTGTGTATATTATTATACTCTGTATAATGACATGTCATTATGACAGAGTATAATGAAACCATACTGTCACACCACTCTCCTTCAAGCCCCATCTTTTCTAGTCTGCATATGAGAAGTAACACATCACCTTTCTGCCCTTCATTTATCCGTTTTATGTGTGTGTGTGTGTGGCAACAGTGAAGAATTTCAGGAGTTCTACACAGAGATAAAATGAAATAGAAACACATGACTTGAGTTTTATGATTTGAAGTGGTGACAGTGCCAGTGATAGGCCTAGTGAACATGTGTACACAACGTTTATTTTATAATGGCAGAGTCATTTAAAAACAGGATAACTTACCTGGTGAAGTGCTTAGGGGATTGGGCCCTGGGTGGACCTGGGTGGGACTGTGACGCACTGGCCGCCAACCTCGGGAACCGGAACCCGCTTGAAGAAGGTGCTGGAGGAGGGGGGGGGCACCACGGCGGCTCCGTCAGCAGCATCCGCTTCTGTCCCGTGCACTTCATAGTGGCCATTGTCCCGCATGTCGATTAGGCTGAAAAAGCCATCATCTCTGGCAAATACGGCCACGTTGTCGTCCCCGGTCAGGTACAGGCTCTGGGCTGTTACCTAGGGCAGTAAAGATCGCTTAATTTGCCAATATGATGCAATTAAATGTAGGTCATCCATTAAACTCTTACAGACATACCGTACGTAGGTACAGCGGTGGAGCAAGTAACTATATTATGACACCTAATCGTCTCGGCTAGGTTGCACCAGCACTTTAAATTTATCCTACAACCGGGATGCTGTCATGTCAATGCTAGCGTCAGAATCACACACATGATGTCCATATTTAATAGTGATAATAAAATACATGCACTTTTGTGAGTCTGGTTTTGCTTTATTTATTCATCACAATAGCATCATGAGCCTGGTAGCAGTCAGTAAGTTCATCAACGGGATGAAGGTAATCAGACGAACTATCGCCACCATCAACGATTTAGCTTGGCAGGCAGGGAAATGCTAAATCATCGTTTGTATGTTATGCCAGATTTCATCATTACCTGGAAAATCCTGGAGATTTTCTCGACAGTCATGGTGACCCTTCTCGCGCCTTTAAAAACGACGAATGACACGTCCATCACGCAGTGTGCAGTCTAGTTCTAGAAATAATACCGGTACTGTACTGTACTACTGCACGTCCGCTTGCACGCTTGCCTTGCAAAGAAGGATCGCTTGTGACCGACCATGTTGTTGGTCTTTTCCGGTTGCGCAAGCAAAGCACATTGGGAAAATAGGAACCAATAATCATATATTCCAGTTATTATTTCGTTTTGGTTTCCCTCTGTATTATATGTTCTGTTTTGTGTTGGAAAAAGGAAAACAAACAGCAATTCCTATTTATTTGATCATACAGAAAAACGAAAAAACAAAATATTGAGTCGTTATTTTGTTTTCCGTTTGTCAGGTGGACTGGAATAATTGAATGATCGGATGATACACGGACCCGCCACCATCAACGACTTAGCTTGGCAGGCAGGGAAATGCTAAATCATGGTTTGTATGTTATGCCAGGTTTCATCATTACCTGGAAAATTCTCGAGATTTTGTCGACAGTCATATCGGCCTCTCGCAGGGTGACTCTTCGTGCGCCTTTAAAAATGACAAAATATACGTCCATCACGCAGTGCAAGTTCAGTCTAGTTCTAGAAATAGTGGTGTACCGCTTGCACGCTTGCAAAGAAGGTTCGTTTGTCGACCGACCACGTTGTTGGTCTTTTCCGGTTGCGCAAGCAAAGCACATTGGGAAAATAGGAACCAATAATCATATATTCCAGTTATTATTTCGTTTTGGTTTCCCTCTGTATTATATGTTCTGTTTTGTGTTGGAAAAAGGAAAACAAACAGCAATTCCTATTTATTTGATCATACAGAAAAACGAAAAAACAAAATATTGAGTCGTTATTTTGTTTTCCGTTTGTCAGGTGGACTGGAATAATTGAATGATCGGATGATACACGGACCCGCCACCATCAACGACTTAGCTTGGCAGGCAGGGAAATGCTAAATCATGGTTTGTATGTTATGCCAGGTTTCATCATTACCTGGAAAATTCTCGAGATTTTGTCGACAGTCATATCGGCCTCTCGCAGGGTGACTCTTCGTGCGCCTTTAAAAATGACAAATGATATGTCCATCACGCAGTGCAAGTTCAGTCTAGTTATAGAAATAGCGGTGTACTTGTCTCACACGTCCGCTTGCAAAGAAGGTTTGTTTGTCGACCGACCACGTTGTTGGTCTTTTCCGGTTGCGCAAGCAAAGCACATTGGGAAAATAGGAACCAATAATCATATATTCCAGTTATTATTTCGTTTTGGTTTCCCTCTGTATTATATGTTCTGTTTTGTGTTGGAAAAAGGAAAACAAACAGCAATTCCTATTTATTTGATCATACAGAAAAACTTTATTTCGTTTTCCGTTTGTCAGATGGTCTGGAATAATTGAATGATCGGATGATACACGGACCATGTAGGCCTATGTATACACTGAGCAGCATTTGGATGGAGAGTTCATCATAGTAGGGAAACACCTAGTTTTTGAAATCATTGTGCACTGGACAGAGTTGGCAAATGAACAGTCATGTTACATAATCACCTTTCTGAAGGTGCGCCCATCCGAAACGCAGGTGTGGGATGAAAGGGTCAGATAATCATGTCAACAAAGTTGAATGCGCGCACAGACTCTGAGGGCCAAAATACCAAGGCGGAACGGAACGGTCGCGGGACTAAGGGGTCTTACACATCAGGGCGGTAAAGCGTTTGCCATTCATTTGAATGAGACACCGCCGATCGTCGCATGAAAAATACGCTCGAGTTCTATTTTCCAAATGCAGCGCGGCGCGGAGCAGGCTACCGCGCCGCTGACGCCCGACTACCACCGGTTGGTGTGTAAGGACAGATATGTTTCAATGTATTTTCACCGACGCCGGTCGAAAAAACGCGGCCGTTCCGCAACGCTTTACCGCTCTGGTGTGTAAGACCCCTGAGTCAGCACACTTGATCCTGTTGTGAGTTATTTTTTTCATGGTGAAATAAATAGTAAGAAAAAGCAAAACGGGAGCAAGTTTGCAGATATTAAACGAAAGTCCCGTTTTGCTTTTTCTTTGGCTATAGCCTAGGCCTATGTTTTTGTTAATGTATTTTTTTTCTACATTGGTGAAACAAATAGGCAAGACAAAAATCACAACAGGATCACAGTTTAAGGGCATTCAACTTTGTTTCCATAACGAACTTTCCCTGCATCCATGAGTTAATAACATTAACTATGGAAGAACACACACACACCTCCCCCTCACCCCAGTGGCTATGGTGGCTCTACAGCACCGCCCCCCCCACCCCCCCAACACACCAGCCCCCCTCCCAGCACACAGTTCCCCCCCCTCACCCGAGTGTTAAAACATGTATTAAGCATCTTGGCAAATTAATACTCCTAAACGGCACCAGCGATGAGCTTGGGTTGATCTTTGCCAGGAATTGATTAGAGCTGTGTCTTGAATGGTGCACTTGTGCTGGGCACTTCAGTGTTCATGTTTCAGTGCATATTGTGTATTAATTCTGCACTGAAACATGGTGCCCGAAGTGCACAAGAGCTCCATTTTGGGATTCAGCATTGGTCTTCAGTGACTGGAAAAAACCTTCCAGAATTTGTTTCGGGCCTTTTCCAATGTCTGTTCACCAATCCTCTTCTCCTGTCCAGGATGACGAGGTGTTTTCTGGTGGACTGCGTCTGCGGCTGTACGGTGAGCAGGGGACTGACGAGGACGCCCATGAGGTCAGCAAGACGTGCCGCTACAACCAGCGGGCCGACCGCGAGATCATTTGCCAGAGAAACTTCATGGAGGTACGGTAGCCTATATGGCCACATCTTATGGCATTGCCTCCTGTCTTCCTTCGGGAATGTAAACAAGGCTTTCCCACATCCCCTGGTATTAGTGCACCCGTAAAAAGTGCATGCACGGGGCATTATTTCTAGGCTAATTCTTTTTCTAATTCTTCTCCAAAAGTAATTCCAACGTTCTTTCCCACATCCCCTCGTATTAGTGCACCCGTAAAAAGCGCACGCACGGGGCATTATTTCTAGGCTATTTCTTTTTCTAATTCTTCTCAAAAAGTAATTCCAACGTTGTCAGAAATTGATAGAGAGGGTTCAGAGGGAAAAGGCACGCTTAAATAGCACCAGTAATTAGGCGCAAAGGAATGACGTTCCTTAATTGGTGAAATAGTGTTTTTGTTGTAGTTTTTATTCATTTGTGCTGTTGGCTGGGCAGTGAAAACTGTTTGCCTACCAGTGGATTAAAAAATATTTATATATATATATATATATATATATATATATATATATTACATCCCATTTATATACAACACACATTTCCGTGCATTGATGTTGCAGCTTTCACCCGTCATTTTTTAAAATTATTATTATCACAGGCAACATCACAATTATTAAAACACATTTTGAGGCACATCAGCTTTATTTCCTCAACATTAATTGGATGATGAGCATGGACAAACATTATGCATACTGTCTCAGAATATAGTGTTGTCCTTTGTTGTACCCACAATAATGCACGACACCTGTACATTGATGAGGATGACCGAAGATGCCCGTTTGACAGCGCACGGAGAAGTTGGAGTCTGCGCGGCGTGATCCTACAGGCCGCAAAACGGAGTGTGGTGTCGCAGAATGTAGCGCATGCGCAGTTCAAAATTAGCTTCACAAAAAACGTTGTTTTAGAGTCTTTCTTTCAGGTATGCGGTCATTCTCAGACTGCCATTAGTACCAGTTTTTTATTTCGATTCCAACCATATGAGTTGTGTATTGCCGTGTTGTCCCATTGTCACACACATGATGTTACCCATTCATTCTAATATACCCCATCACTGACTAATCTCAAATAGTCAGTTTGAGGCATAGACAAGATGGCCGCCGAGTGATGGGACTTACGGGAACAGACTTTGCCTCAGCCTTCTGAGGAAATAGAGCCTACATTGGCCCTTCCTGTAGAGTGCATCTGAGTTCGTGGACCAGTCTGGGGTAGATTTCTCAAAAGCGAAGTAGCTAGTCGGTTAGCAACTTTGCAGAGTAGATACTATAAAAGTTGCTAACTCCTGTGTCTCGAACGTTAGCACACGAAGTAACTACTGCTTGGAGTAATGTGCACTCTGAAGTAGTGGTGACTTTGAAAGTGAGGCGCCTCCTATCCGTATCTCGACAGTGAAGTTGAAGTACAGCTGGAGTAGATCCATTGAGTCCAGACATCACCTCAGCCACCCCAAGTAACACACAGCGCTAGTCTACTTCAGAGTGTGACTCCACCCATTAGCTAAACTTGTAGTACATATTTGACCACAATCATGTGGTGCAAAAGCGATGAAAATCAATCGACATGCACACAAAGTGATGATACAGCTGCGAGAGTGTTCAGAACACAAATTCACGTCATGTCATTTGTTCGTGAAAAAAAACCGTCATATCCTTGGAATCTGATGAATCCCACACTAATAATATACTTTTAGCTGTATACCGATTGAATTGCGTCTCATTTCGATGTGTAATTTGTGAAATATTTAGATAAGAAAGTATTGGTTACTCCCGGAAATGCACTGGCTTACGTGTGAACTACTTAATTTTTTTTTGATGCGAATTTCATTTCATAGCCTAGGGGTATTTACGCTTGCCTATCAATGGGAAGACGCGAGCCACGCGGGTTCGAAACCAGTGTGCAGCATGTTGACAACAACTCGTGAAATCGTGTTTTGGACCCTACAGTGTAACACATTTTCCCTTGGCTGCACGTGTGTGTTGGTAATGCACAACATAAATTATCTATTTCTGCCAGATATTTCCAAAATTGTGGCACTGCAACCATGTGGATTCGAACCTGCGTGGCTTCTGTTTTCCCATTGGGATGCAAGCGTGAATACCACTAGGCTATGTAATGAAATCCGCACCATTTTTTTTTAGGTTTATGACACTTTAACAGACGATTTTCTGGGAGTAACCACAACTTTATTGTCCAAATATTTTACAAATTACACCTTCGGAATGAAACGAAATCCAATCGGCATGCAGATAATACTGCATTTTTGGTGCGGACGGTGTCAGATTGTAATGCCGCGGCCGTGTTTTTTCACAAAGAAATTACAAGGAGTGTTGTGGAGGAATCAGCAGAGTCACGGTGTCGTGACATCCAATCAAATGTGCTGGTGGTGGTTGTACACTATTGCTTTCTACTTCACGCACTGAATTTAGGAGGAAACAGCTGAATCATGACTCAGCAATCATGCTTATCTCTTGTTGCTTCTTTGGTCACGCACTGCAATGCCAAGAAAGTAAGTAGCGGTGTGGACTCAGGAAAGTAGCTGCACTACTTTTGGCTTACTGTGGGAATAGTAAGGTTTCGAGAAATGCACGGATTTCGCCTTGAAGTAAGTAGATAACTACAAAGTACATCTGTAGTTCAAAGCTAACATTGCGGAAACGCACCCCAGGTTTGTTGTCAAGGTGCACTCCTAAGTACTTGTAAGTGCTGACAGGCACCAAGGGCGGGGTGGATCTCCTGAAGTCAAACACCCTTTCCCTGACTTTGGTGGTATTCAGGTGCAGCTGATTGTTTTGGCACCATTCCACGAAGTTGTCAACCAGTCCCCTGTACTCTTCCTGGCCGTCCCTGACTCACTCCACATTGCAGTGTCGTCAGAGAACTTCTGCATGTGTCATGTCACTACAGCACTCTGGATACAGAGTATTTGGAACAGAGGGAAGAGCAGTCGTGTGATAGTTGGTAGTTGGAATGCATTTTTCTGGAATTCATTTGGGATTGATATAATCATTTTCATTGTCACTCAAGTCTATGAAAGGTAAGACATAATATTAGTATTCCTATTTCTTTTTAACTCATCAGAATGGTTTTTCTTTCAAAGAAAAGCACAAGATATTTTACGTACATAATTATCAAATACACAGGGTAACAGGCATTGAAAGTCGCTCTCTGCAGTTTAGCTGAGTTTACGTGGTGCCCAGGGCATGTCTGTCTCAAAATCTACATGGTCATTCAAAAATGCTGTTAAACTCCCCTCACAGTGTGAATGTTCACATATCATATGTATTAAGTTCATTATGTCTAACTGTTTAACTTAAACACTTAGGGTTTTCTTTTGCCTTAAGACATGTAAAAGTTTTTATCTTTTACCTGACATGTTTCGACGGTGTTACTTCCGTCTACATCAGTCGAAACATCTCAGGTAAAAGATTAAAATTTTGTACATATCTTAAGGCAAAAGAAAACCCTAAGTGTTAATGTTCACATATTGCTCGTTCGGCTCCGTCAGCCAGAAGTTACATTTGGGGAATTTTGACAGCGGACGGAGAAAGTGGTTGGGAGAGTCATTACACATTCATTTACTAATGACTCATTTAAGCATCAGCTTACTGGGCGAGTAAAAGTAAGGTTTAACCCCAGAACAATTGATACAAAAGTTTTTTTCATGGATTCTGTTACTATTGGACATGCTAAATGACAAACTAAAAATCTAGTAAAATCTGACTTTGGGAAATGGGTTATTTTCAACAAGACGCTTATAATAAGGGTCTGAGGACACTACAGGTGAATAGGCCAAAATGTTTAACTTGAGGATATCACCACGAAACTTTACCCAGTGATTACTCGGATATATATGAGTAAAAAATTTATTGCAAGTCTTTTGAAATGTTATGTTTAAATATGGTAATTAGACTATATCTGATTAAATATGAAAATCTGAAAAGACCAGGCTCAATTTTTGTTAAGTTTTTTTTATTTCTACAATGATCCAAAATATATCTTCAGAGGAGATTATGGGTATCTGTTTTTGTTTTGTAGTAGGCTAAATCTAAAAATAGGCCTCTCATGCCACTGTTTCACTGATAATGCACATTATATGTGCTATTTGAGCCAGATGACTCCATGGTGATAATGCACATTATATCTGCTATTTGAGCCAGATGACTCCATGGTGATCATGCACATTATATCTGCTATTTGAGCCAGATGACTCCATGGTGATAATGCACATTATATCTGCTATTTGAGCCAGATGACTCCATGGTGATCATGCACATTATATCTGCTATTTGAGCCAGATGACTCCATGGTGATCATGCACATTATATCTGCTATTTGAGCCAGATGACTCCATGGTGATAATGCACATTATATCTGCTATTTGAGCCAGATGACTCCATGGTGATCATGCACATTATATCTGCTATTTGAGCCAGATGACTCCATGGTGATCATGCACATTATATCTGCTATTTGAGCCAGATGACTCCATGGTGATAATGCACATTATATCTGCTATTTGAGCCAGATGACTCCATGGTCTGTGCACACAGTCTGCACTGCTAGGCGAGTAAATCTATGGACAAAACTCACCCAACCCCACCTAAAATGGATTGACATCTCTGAAGATATCTTTAGGATCACTGTCCAAAAAAGATAGCCTGGCTTTTTCAGATTTTCAGTTTTTTGCATTTTGAAATGTAGTGCATATTCAAGCTGATATAGTGTAATTACCATGTTTAAACATAAGAAAACTTGGAATACATTTTTAGATGCGTCGTAGTATCTCTATAAGAGGGTATGTCCGTCCGTCGGTCTGTCCCGCACCGGGGTGACAAGAGAGCCACGGTTCAAAAACAAACACAGTACAGTGCTAAGACTCATTTTCACATGGAAGCACTGTGGCGCAGCGCGCTAAGCCCCCCACATTTGGGCTTACATTGCCCATGGGGACCCCGATAAGCCCCCCACATTTGGGCTTACATTGCCCATGGGGACCCCAGTTTGAGTCCAGCTCGGGGTCGTTTCCTTGCCTCTCTCCCAATCATTTCCTGTCTACTCTCACACTGAGTGGTATGCGAGTTGCACATAGGGCACACCTCACCTGTCAGATTTCAATCAACAGGCAGGAGGAACAATACCAAAGGAACAATAGCAAGTTGCAAAATCACCTCAGGCACTCAGCCGCACCTTCGGTATCATGAGTGGCACCGCGTCATGATTGGCACATTTGTGTTCTGTCACACGCTGTTCTGTAGATTTAATTAAAGGTTATGTATGTTCAGGGGATTGACAAATAAGCAGGAAGAGAAACCAGTTCCTCAAGAAAGACTAAAGATGGTTTTGAACCAGACCCATGTAGATGATCTTGGCAAATGAGAGAAAGCAGTGGTGCTTAATCCAATATACACTACCAGTCAAAAGTTTTAGAACAGTACTCTTTCCCCATTATACTTTTTATTGACAATTTCTGTTCTTTTTTTCAAATTCAGTAAATGACATGTGTCATTGCTGTCTGAAATAGTAGAGTAGAGTATCATTTAGCCTATTAATAAGGTGTCCAGTAGCATACATACATAAACACAGAAAAAAACACAAAGACATGACACATCATTGCACATATATTCACCATGCATCACTCACTCACTCACTAATCACACACACACACACACACAAAGTGGTACAAGAAGCGACACATACTGTATATGCACACAACAAATGAGCAAATTAAAAAGTCAGTATGGAATTATTTCATAGACAATACATTACACCCTATAAACAGGTCATCAGCTAGGAAAATTAGGCCTTTCGTCCTACCGCACTTTTCTCTGTGGATTACTGACCAGAAGCCCTATTGGAAGAAATTAAAACATGGGGCCACGCCAATTTTTGCTCAGAATTCAATATGGCCGCCATTTTCCAAAATGACTTGTTTTCATGCATTATTACATTGTACTATAAGGTGATATTCATGAACGATTAACATCTTTCGGCACTAATCTGACCTATTTCATTACATACATGTTTACAAAGGTTGACTAAACTAAAACAAATGAAAATAAAGTTGGCCACTTTGCAATATCCAAAGGAAAGTGCTGAAAATAATGATTGAAATGCACACAGAGAGTCTATGGCAGGGAAAATTAGGCCTATTGTCCTGTCAGGGTTTTCACAGTGGATTACAGACCAGAAGGCCTATTGAAAAAGAACTTGGGGCCATCTATGTCCTCCAAAATTTAAAATGTTCTCTGTTTTTCAGAATGGCAGACTTTCACACATTTTTCTCAATACTGCAAGGTCATAATTATCAATAAAGATTACATATTTTCAGTTATATTGTCCTATCTCCTTACAGACGTGAGCATAAAGGTTGTCTAGAAAAAGACATGAATATATATATATATCTTGCCACATTGAAATATCCAAAGGCTTTTGTGTGTGTGTGCGTTTGTGTGTGTGTGTGCGTGCGTTTGTGTGTATATGTGTGTGTGCCTGAGTGCGCTTTTCTCAAGTGTGTGTGGCCAGTGTGCTTCTTACACTGACATAAACACAGTAGACCGGGAGTGTGTGTGTTGGGGGGGGGGGGGGTGATAGGCGGGACCGAATGATGTGGAGGAGCGGGGGGATGAATGCGGGGGGGGGGGGGGGGGGGGGGGGGGAATGAGTCGGGGTTGAATTAGGGGGTGGGGGGCTGAATAGTGTGTGGGGGGATGAGTGAGGTGGTGGGGGTGGGATAGTGTGGGGGTTCAGGGGGGCAGACTAGTATGTGTGTGGGGGGGGGTAAATTGAGTCGGGGGGGGTTGACCTGCCAAACTTTTCACATTGGATGGGGGGTGGGCGAGTATTTTGTGTGTGATGAGTCAGGTGGGGTGAGCGTGGGGGAGGGCAGAATAGTGGGGGGTGAGTGAGGGGGGGGGCAGAGTAGCATGGGGGGGATGAGTTTGGGGGGCAGAATAGTGTGTGGGGGGGAGATGAGTGAGGGGGTGGGCGAGGCAGAATAGTGTGTGGGGGAAAGACACTGTAGAGCAGGGGAAAGATGAGCGGGGGATACGCGCGGACACACACACACGCACACTCACCCTTGCTTTATGCAAAAAAATGTAGGCCTGAAAAACTTTTGGTCAGTAATCTAATGTGAAAGGTTTGGCAGGTTAATAGCCTTTTTTCAGCAGTCAACTGTGTATGTGTACTTCAATCATTTTCTGAAAACAATCCTTAGGATATTTCAAAGGGGCAAGATATATATTTAAGTTACATCATTCTGTTGCCAACCTTTGTACTCACGTCTGTAGATTGGAGATAGGACAGAATTTCACTGAAAATAGGTTGCCTTTATTGATAATTATGGTCTTAAGGGCCGTACACACACATCGCTGCTATTTACTAGCTTCTCGCTTGCTCGCCTACTCGCCTACTCGCTACTCTATCATGGAACGTTCGCTGAAAGTTCCCGCGGCTTTAACTGCCAATGGACAGGCGAGAAGTACAGAACTCTGCTTTCCAATTGGTTACTCGCTTACTCGCCTCGCTCGAAGATAAAATATTTTCAACTCAGGATCCGCCCACATCGCATCGCTTGTACAGTACTCGCCTGCTAGTCTCGCTGGAACACATTGACATTCTATTGAGTTAATTCGCTGAGCAAGTAACTAGCAGCGACGTGTGTGTACGGCCCTTTACAGTATTGAGAAAAATGTATGAAAGTCTGCCATTCTGAAAAACAGAGAACATTTTGAATTTTGGAGCACATTTGAGATGGCAACCAGCTGGAGAATCTTTTTCAATAGGCCTTCTGGTCTGTAATCCACTGTGAAAACCCTGACAGGACAATAGGCCTAATTTTCCCTGCCATAGACTCTGTATGTGCCTTTCAATCATTATTTTCAGCACTTTCCTTTGGATATTGCAATGTGGCCAACTTTATTTTCATTTGTTTTAGTTTAGTCAACCTTTGTAAACATGTATGTAAGGAAATAGGACAGAATAATGCTGAAAGATATTAATCGTTCATGAATATCACCTTATAGTACAATGTAATAATGCATGAAAACAAGT
The DNA here is from genome assembly GCF_034702125.1 of Engraulis encrasicolus. Taxonomy (NCBI): domain Eukaryota; kingdom Metazoa; phylum Chordata; class Actinopteri; order Clupeiformes; family Engraulidae; genus Engraulis; species Engraulis encrasicolus. Next base: position 52,720,174 of record NC_085874.1, on the reverse strand, counting down.
CATTTTGGAAAATGGCGGCCATATTGAATTCTGAGCAAAAATTGACGTGGCCCCATGTTTTAATTTCTTCCAATAGGGCTTCTGGTCAGTAATCCACAGAGAAAAGTGCGGTAGGACGAAAGGCCTAATTTTCCCAGCTGATGACCTGTCTACTATACACCCTACATCCACACCTGTTCCATGGGAGCTACTAGTGAAAGTGAAAGCCCATTGGGAAACTCCAACTCCCATTGTCATTGTGACACAGCACACAATGAAATTGCATTTATGCCTCACCCGTGCAAGGGGGCAGCCTTCAGTGGCGCCCCATGGGGAGCAGTGCGGTGGGACGGTACCATGCTCAGGGTACCTCAGTCATGGAGGAGGATGGGGAGAGCACTGGTTGATTACTCCCCCCACCAACCTGGCGGGTCGGGAGTCGAACCGGCAACCTCTGGGATGCAAGTCTGACGCCCTAACCGCTCACCCATGACTGCCCATGCTATTGCATTGAATTGAAGTAAACATTGGCCAATAAGTTCACATACCTGTACATCTCCATTCAAACCTTACCCCAATACCAGGAATATGTAATGGGTGTTCAAGGAGCACATATAAACCTGTTCCTCATTATGTGCACACTACTTCAAGCGTAGTTGAAATCTGATTGAAACGGTTTTTTTTTTAAATTGACAATGTGCCTCTGCTGTTACCTACAGTAACTGTAACTAATACACTTATGTGATGAATACAGTCTTAAACATTCAAGCAAAACTAATCTTGAATATAAAAATCTTTCAGTATGTTTGGGAATATGTTTATTTCTGTCAGATCCACTCTAGTTGAAAATGAGATGAGAAACAGAGATACATTTCAGAAGCTTTATTTCTGATTGCACATTTTGTGTTTGGCGGTATGGCTCTGTTCGGAGGAAGCTCCCCGGCTTCTCCATGAGCTCCATGGAAGCCAAGACAGGGAACAGCAGCATCCTCAGGTGGAGTGCCTTCCATTTAGCTGGAAAGGCAACATACCCCCTAGAACAGAGCAAGCAACAATGGCAACAGTATGACATTGTTTGACAATGATAAGTCTGGTGGAGCAGGGGAGGTGGTGGGTGCAAAACAAGCAGCAAAAAGCAATGACAGGAAAACAAATTCGGTAGTTTAAATTAAGCGTGCCAAAGTCCAGCATCCAATTGTGATCAGCAGCTAATTAACTGAAGCACAGTTGATTCGTGGACAGCTGTAGGGGTTAGGTTGGCGTCAGCCAATAGGCAAAAGGGAGCGTTAACTATGAGCTCTGCCAGAACTAACGCAGGTTGCTCGATTTCTTCTGGGGTCAGATTGACCCCAAGGATAATAGATGTTACTATCCTTGATAAACATTTTTTTTCCTTTTTCAAATGTTATAAATAAAAGTAATTCATATTTAGGGAGTATGTGGAGCAACTGAATACCAAATATAAACTGAAATTCCAATTATGTCTGTTAACCTGTTTTAGATGCACTGACACTGACATTTTATTGCTATTTTGCACATTTCCGCCTAGTCATGGGTTAGGTTTTTGGTGTGTGGGGTGTGTGTGGGGGTGCTGGGATATATTTAAAGGACTTTTATGTCACCAACAGAGTAACACTAAATACCTGAGCCATAAACATGTGTCAAAGTTTTGATTTCTCCTGATTTTTAAGACATTTTAGTGGCTGGGGTCAAATTGACCCCAATAATCACAGATGTTCCAAAATTTGAGGATAACAGGAGGGTTAAAGTGTGTTGACGTCCTCCGCGAGAATATACAATGTACTGTAAATTGCCATGAAAATAAAGAGAATGCCTTGAATGAGAATCGTCAATGTAAATAGCCATGAAAATAAAGAGAATGCCTTGAATGAGAATCGTCAATGTAAATAGCCATGAAAATAAAGAGAATGCCTTGAATGAGAATCGTCAATGTAAATAGCCATGAAAATAAAGAGAATGCCTTGAATGAGAATCGTCAATGTAAATAGCCATGAAAATAAAGAGAATGCCTTGAATGAGAATCGTCAATGTAAATAGCCATGAAAATAAAGAGAATGCCTTGAATGAGAATCGTCAATGTAAATAGCCATGAAAATAAAGAGAATGCCTTGAATGAGAATCGTCAATGTAAATAGCCATGAAAATAAAGAGAATGCCTTGAATGAGAATCGTCAATGTAAATAGCCATGAAAATAAAGAGAATGCCTTGAATGAGAATCGTCAATGTAAATAGCCATGAAAATAAAGAGATTGCCTTGAATGAGAATCGTCAATGTAAATAGCCATGAAAATAAAGAGAATGCCTTGAATGAGAATCGTCAATGTAAATAGCCATGAAAATAAAGAGATTGCCTTGAATGAGAATCGTCAATGTAAATAGCCATGAAAATAAAGAGAATTCCTTGAATGAGAAGGTGTGCCCACACTTTTGACCTGTACTGTAACTGTATATACAGTATAAACTATATGTACAGCATATATTCCACTTTGCTGAATTACTGACGAATGTGCCCTTTATACTTACTATTAATATTTATTCTCCATAGTGGTTTTAGTTCACAAGATGCTATAATATTTAAAACTTGTTGTTGTTGTTGTTTGTTTCAGAGCTGGCGCGTCAGGAAATCGGACATGGCAGACCTTCGTTCTTACAGGCGGACAATACTGTGGGTCTCCCTTCTCTGCCTCACAGTCACCGTTGTTGGAAACCTGCTCGTCTACTGGCCTTCGCTTTTGAACACCTTCCACGCACCAAAGCAGACCAACGCCAGCATCCCTGTCAATGTCACCAACACCACGATCCTGATTTTTAACTGGGCGTTTTGGAAGAAAAAGGACATAAGGGGAAATGTTTGCAAAGATAGGTTTGGCATACCCAACTGTATTTTGTCAGATAAACGGTCGTTGTTCTCTAAGGCAGATTTTGTTATTTTTCACAACCGTGAGGTGGTGCTTGGACAACAGAATTTGCCCTTACATTTACACCGTCCAAAAAATCAGGGGTGGGTGTGGTTCTCCTTGGAACCCCCAATGTTCAATTACAATTTGACGCCTTTAGCTGGCAAGTTTAACTACACCATGTCTTATAGACGTGATGCAGACTTCTTTGTGCCGCACGGCAGGCTGGCACCACGGCAAGTTGCACCTGGAATGACAGTTGAAGATGTCATGCCAAAAGTCCAGAAGTCTCATTTGGCTTGCTGGATTGTGAGCAATTCAGCACCCCATTCTAGGCGAACAGCGGTATATAATCGATTGATAAAAGTCATCAACGTGACCGTTTACGGACTTCACCACACACCCTTGAGTCGCAGAGAGACACTGCCCACCATATCTCGCTGCTACTTCTACCTGGCCTTTGAGAACTCTGAATTCCTCGACTACATCACAGAGAAGTTGTGGACAAATGCCCTCCAAGGGGGAGCCGTGCCGGTGGTTTTAGGCCCATCCAGGCAGAACTACGAGGCCATGATACCAAAAGATTCCTTCATTCATGTGAACGACTTCAGTTCTGTAGAGGAGCTTGGACAATTCTTGAAGCAGCTTGCCAGGGACAGGGAACGCTACGCCTCGTATTTCAAATGGAAACTGAACTACACGGTGGTGTTCAGCGACTGGGACGCCTGGCTAGTGGAAGCTCCGTGCAGAATTTGCACAAAGCTCACCACTTTACAAAGACCCAAAGTGTATAGGGATTTACAGTCTTGGGTCTACATATGAAATGAGGCAGAAATAGACCAGAAAGTCGTTTACCTTGACTAGGCTGTTACAATGTTTTTGTTCCTTTGAAATTCAGAATTTGAATGGAGGCACTGATTTGTACCACGTTTTCTTTTTTTTGTGATCAACTTTTTATTGTGTTTTTAATACATCACAGAAAAACAAAACAATCAAGACAACGATAACCGCAGAGATACACCAGCGGCGACGCGACTCAAACGACAGAGTGTAGCAGCAAGCGATACGAGAGACTGAGGAGACTAGAGTATGTCCGTACAGGCGGAAGGCAAAGCATTCAAGCATTCCCATTGGCTGTGGTCACTGACCTCTATACAGTCATTGGCTGTCGCGGCTTGTCGCCGAACCGCGTCATAAAAAGTTGAAAAGATTTCAACTTCAAATTGTCGCGCTCGGCGCGCAAATCGCTCTAGTCTCCAGAATCGCTTTTGTCTCTCGACTCAATACAAAGTCAATTACTTCCGTCGCTCGACTCGCTCAGATCGCCGCTGGTGTATCTCTGCGGTAATGGACAACAATCAACATCAATACAGCCCCCCCACACACACACACACAGACCACATTTTCTTGACCGAACCATGACTGCTTCTTGCCAGGTCCAACTGCAAACATCTTGGAAATCTCATGATGGGTATATTGACCTGGTAAATAGGGGTATAGTATATTGACGTGGTACTGTAAGTTTATGGTAAATAAGGGTATAGTACATTGGCATGGTAGCCCTGTGGTAAATAGTATATTGGCCTGGTAGGCTTATGGTATATGGGATGTAGTATATTGGCCTGGTAGAAAGAGAGCCAGATAGATAGATAGATAGAGAGAGAGAGGGGGGGCAGGCAGAGAGAGAGAGAGAGAGAGGCAAGAGACATGTGTTCATGGGCAGATGCTGTGGGGTGAACTCATGACAGCTTCCTGTGCTCATTGCACAGACAAAAATAAATACCAAGTGTGAATTCTTTCTGCTTTATATAACCGGGGAGTCCACCTCTGCATTTTACCCAGTGGAGCACTGACACAGCCCATTGACACAGCTCAGAGGAGCTGACTTGACTTGACACTGACACAGCCCACTGTAGCACTGACACAGCCCAGCAGAGCACTGACACAGCCCACTGGAGCGCTGACACCTCCCACTGGAGCACTGACACCTCCCACTGGAGCACTGACACAGCCCACTGGAGCACTGACACAGCCCACTGGAGCACTGACACAGCCCACTGGAGCACTGACACAGCCCACTGGAGCACTGACACAGCAAGGGGGAGCACTGACACAGCCTAGTGGAGCACTGACACAGCCTAGTGGTTCCCTAACTGGTTCTGCCGGGACCACCTTTTGCACACTAATATTTTGGCAGCTGTGGTTTACCTGTTTATATGAAAAGTCCCTTCGCTCCCTCCTGTCCTGCTCATGATAACTGAAAACAGAGTCAGCAAACCAAGCTCATGTTTCTCTACATTTAATATAGTGTCGTTTCGGGCAGCATGCCCTTCATCATCAGACATGTCTTGAAGATGTACAGTGGAACTTTATAGTTGTATGTGTTTGTCATGTCTTGTAGATGTGCAGTGGAAATTTTTAGTTGTATGTGATTGTCTGGGGGTTTCCCCTCGCCATGTGCACTTGGGGAAGAGCCAGTTTGGAGAGGACTGAGATGGCCGTCACAGGAAGACGTCTGATTGCAGTGGCCTGGGAGCAGGAAAATAAGCTGGTTTGCCCTTGTATACCCTCCTCCAGTTATTAAAGTGAAAAAGTGAAAGCCCATTGGGAAACTCCAACTCCCATTGTCATTGTGACACAGCACTCTACAGCACACAAGTGAACACTGCACACTGCACACATCGAAATTGCATTTATGCCTCACCCGTGCAAGGGGGCAGCCCTCAGTGGCGCCCCATGGGGAGCAGTGCGGTGGGACGGTACCATGCTCAGGGTACCTCAGTCATGGAGGAGGATGGGGGAGAGCACTGGTTGATTACTCCCCCCACCAACCTGGCCGGTCGGGAGTCGAACCGGCAACCTCTGGGATGCAAGTCTGACGCCCTAACCGCTCACCCATGACTGCCCTACATTAGTGTCATATATGCCTACTTCCACATCAATGCATAAGTTTAGTGTTAAGGATGTTAATGTGGGATCTAGTCTTCTAACAGTAAAGTTTGTGTATTTAAGAAATAAAATACTAAATAAATGTAAGTAATACAAATCTCTCTGTGTACAGCAATATGAATACATCAATGCTGTGCAACCACTAGCCATTACAGTTACAGTACAAAAACATCTACATCCTCTCTCCTCTTCCTCTCCTCCCCTCTCCTCTTCCTCTCCTCTCCCCTCTTCCTCTTCTCCCCTCTTCCTCTCCTCTTCTCTTCCTCTTCATCTCCTCTTCCTCTCCTCTCCTCTCCCCTCTTCCTCTCCTCTCCCCTCTTCCTCTCCTCTCCTCTCCCCTCATCTCCTCTTCTCTCCTCTCCCCTCTTCCTCTCCTCCCCTCTTCCTCTCCCCTCCTCTCCTCTTCTCCCCTCTCTTCCTCTCCTCTCCTCTTCCTCTTCCTCTCCTCTTCCTCTCCTCTCCTCTCCCCTCTTCCTCTCCTCTCCACTCCTCTCCTCTCCCCTCTTCCTCTCCTCTCCCCCTCTCCTCTCCTCTCTCTTCTCCTCTCCTCTCCACTCTCCTCTCCTCTCCTCTCCTCCTCTCCTCTTCTGTCGTCTCCTCTCCTCTCCTGTCGTCTCCTCTCATCTCCTCTCCCCTCCTCTCCTCTCCTCTCTTCCTCTCCCCTCCTCTCCTCTCCCCTCCTCTCCTCTCCCCTCTTCCTCTCCTCTCATCTCCTCTCCCCTCCTCTTCTCCCCTCTCTTCCTCTCCCCTCATCTCCTCTTCCTCTCCTCTCCCCTCTTCCTCTCCTCTCATCTCCTCTCCCCTCATCTCCTCTTCATCTCCTCTCCCCTCTTCCTCTCCTCTCCTGTCGTCTCCTCTCCTCCCCTCTCCTGTCGTCTCCCCTCTTCGTCTCCTCTCTTCCTCTCATCTCCTCTCTTCCTCTCATCTCCTCTCTTCCTCTCATCTCCTCTCTTCCTCTCCTCTCTTCCTCTCCTCTCTTCTCCTCTCCTCTCCTCTCCTCTAGTCATCTCCTCTCGTCTCCTCTCCTCTCCTCTCCTCTCCTCTCCCCTCTTCCTCTCCTCTCCTCTCCCCTCTTACTCTCCTCTCCACTCCTCTCCTCTCCCCTCTTCCTCTCCTCTCCTCTCCTCTCCCCTCTTCCTCTCCTCTCCCCTCTTCCTCTCCTCTCCTCTCTCCTCTCTTCTCCTCTCCCCTCTTCCTCTCCCCTCCTCTCCTCTTCTCCCCTCTCTTCCTCTCCTCTCCTCCTCTCCTCTCCTCTCCCCTCTCCTCTCACCTCCTCTCCTCTCCCCTCTTCCTCTCCTCGCCCCTCTTCCTCTCCTCTCCTCTCCTCTCCTCTCCTCGCCCCTCTTCCTCTCCTCTCCTCCCCTCTTCCTCTCCTCTCCTCCTCTCTCCTCTCCTCTCCTCTCCTCTCCTCTCCACTCCTCTCTCCTCTCCTCTCCCCTCTTCCTCTCCTCGCCCCTCTTCCTCTCCTCTCCTCTCCTCTCCTCTCCTCGCCCCTCTTCCTCTCCTCTCCTCCCCTCTTCCTCTCCTCTCCTCTCCTCTCCTCTGCCTCCACCACCATGCACTCTGCACACTCCTGCTCTTCAACTGAAACACATGGTGTCAGCACACATCATTTTATTGACAAATTATTAAGTGATTTATTAAAAATATGAACACAAATATATTATTTCAAAGAACAGCATCTGCAATGATATAATCCTAAAAACGGTATATTTTACATTTGAAAAGTATATTATTTACATATTCAAGGATATAAACATTTTAAGAAATAGATGTATGCCAATATCAATAATATATACACAAAAAGCTTGATCACTTAAAACAAGGTAAGTCAAGTTCTTTATCTAAAGCAGAAACAATGTATACAGTACCACCTAAATGATAGAAATCCCTCTGAAAAATATGTATTCTTAGATAGATACAGATGGGAAAATATTTCACACATAATCTCTAAAGTTTTGCTCAATTAATTCCTGCGAATAGAATGCACAATAAAAATGACACACATACTGTACAATGAAACTCAGCATCCCGTCATCACCCAAATAAATGGGGAGTTTGTGGGGAATTATTATTATTATTTTTTTAATGTTTTTACGTTTAAGAGGTTAGTGACCTTAGCAGCCCATGAACATCCAAATAACTAAAAAATGGTTGGAATCGGTTGTGCTCTTTTTGTACATGTTTGTGCAGGAAATTAACATTTGTGCACAAACCATGTTCATGTATTTTACTGAAAGGTCACTCAAAATCTCAAATGCCAGATGTCTTTGATGATTTCCATTTCCAATTTCTATGTCCATAAACCTAAGAAAACCCACACCCAAATGGCATTTTTCCCTTTTTTTATTTTCAGTCATCCTAAGCAGCCTAACTTGGCGGGAAACTACCCAATCTGGAACACTGGCTAAAGTGCTCTGGACATTTGAAAACCGAATGTTGAAATGTAGCTGCTGCTGGCAGCTCGCACTGTCTGCTCGAAATCAACTGTAGAATTTCAATTTTTTTGACTGGATAGATAAGATATTTCTAAGGGAAGTTATCATGGTGAGGGGCAAGTCTTTGCAAGTCATGATGTTAAGTTGCAAGTCTTAAGACATTTTGTTAAGTTGAGTCGGAAGTCATCAAACTGACGACTCGAGTCAGACTTGAGTCCAAGTCACATGACTCGAGTCCACAACTCTGGTTGGAATCATTTGTGCTTTGTTTGACCACATTTGTGCAGGTAAAATATAAATTTGTTCACAAATGGTTTTAACGGTTTGTGCACAAACATTCATAACATTTCTGTAAATAGACGTTAACCACAAGCTACAAGCACTATGATGTCCAAACCGTGCAGATTAACACGTTACAACAGAGATCGCACTGCATTTAATACACGTTTTCATATATAATATAACACATGTGGGCGTCTAAGTGAGATCATACAGCATATACAACACATGTGAGCGTCTAAGTGTTGTCTTTCTTCTGCACAGTGGCGTAGAGGGCGTTGGGGTCAGCAGGCCTTGTGCTGTGCCTTTTGTCACCATCAGAGGGCATCACTGTGCTGTAGGTTGCATTGACGTCACTCTGCCTCTGAACAGTCACAAGTAGTCAGATAAATAACAACATTAGACAGACAGACAGACAGACAGACTTACAGTCAGACAGATAGACAGACAGGCAGAGAGAGGGAGGGAGACAGACAGACAGTTAGACACAGACAGACAGACAGAGATAAACAGAGAGATAGATAGACAGATAGCTAGACAGATCGAAAGACAGATAGACATAAACAGACAGACAGACAGATGGACAGGAAGACAGAAATAACAAGTAACTTACATCAGATATCCTCGTCTTTGATTCTTCGAGATGGTCAAGGGATGCATAGTGCAATTGCTCTTCATCCTGTATAATAATAATAATAATAATAATAATAATAATAATTAGAGTTATGAGCATGATTTATAAGGTGGAAAAGGAAGTGCTTTGTCGTAGTGAAAGTGGGAAGTGGTTACAGAGTTTAGAGCCAGCCACACTAAAAGCCCTGTCACCTATAGAAGGAAGACTTTTTGGAGGTGGTGGAGCGAAGGAGAGGGGGAGTGTAAAGAAACATGTTAGAGGTGTGTAAAGCGTGGGTGGGTATGAGGTCACTACGAGAGATTATATTTAATCAAGAGCAGAACAGCCTTCCCTGTAGAGCGTTTCCCTTTTAGAATACTTCCCCATACTTACAGAGTCCACACCACATCCCAAACCCACAACTCCACAACAGCTTCATTAGGAACTAAAAGACAGGTCATTAAAATGGAAAGTATCCTAGAATCGTTCCTAGATGTTTCTTGCAGGACATTTGTTAGCCAATGTGGTGGGGGGTTGGTAGGTAACAGACACATGTGACTATTATCATCCAAAAGGCTAATCAATGCCCCTCTTAGGAGACCAAACTTGAGCACACTCCTTTGCATTGGGTAGGTGGAGTTTGGGGTATCTTACTCAACTAGATGATTATTGGTGCAATACCTACTCTGGCCACCATCCTACACAGTGCAATACCTACTCTGGCCACCATCCTACACAGTGCCATACCTACTCTGGCCACCATCCTACACCGTGCAGTACCTACTCTGGCCACCATCCTACACAGTGCAATACCTACTCTGGCCACCATCCTACACAGTGCCATACCTACTCTGGCCACCATCCTACACAGTGCAATACCTACTCTGGCCACCATCCTACACAGTGCCATACCTACTCTGGCCACCATCCTACACAGTGCAATACCTACTCTAGCCACCATCCTACACAGTGCCATACCTACTCTGGCCACCATCCTACACAGTGCAATACCTACTCTGGCCACCATCCTACACAGTGCAATACCTACTCTGGCCACCATCCTACACAGTGCAATACCTACTCTGGCCACCATCCTACACAGTGCAATACCTACTCTGGCCACCATCCTACACAGTGCACCTTTACTAAGGTGGCTACCTCGACTAAAAAGTGCAGGGGGCAAATGATATGTCAACAATCAGGTTTACTAATTAACGTTTTACCCAGACCCATACTTAGCCGGAATTCTTTACGCTACATTGAAAAATGTGTGTCAAGTGAATGCATTACGTACGTTGCTGTATGTTTTATTGTGTCAAGTGAATGCATTGCGTGCGCTGCTGTATGTTTTATTCCATAACTTACATCAGCTGGAGACTCCTGTGATGGGCTGGCTGTGTATTGCATCCTGTTGTGGTCCTGGCAGAGGAGGAGAACATTTTCTTTTATCAAGATATTTTTGGGCTATTGAGAGATAGAGACAGGAAATGAGTGGGGATAGAGAGATAGGGAAGGACTGGCAAAGGACCGGCAAAGGACTGAAATTTAACCCGGGTCACTGGTGTAATAGTATGGCGTCTTAACACATTGAACATTTGACCAAAAAAAGAACCACAATTGCATACATAAAAAATACAATGGCATATTACTCAAAATGCTGATATTACTACACTATTATGGATTAACAATACTCACAGATGTGTCCTGTGCTTTCTTTTTGGAATCTGAAACACAACCACCAAAAATTGCTTGATTACTCTATGGTGAATTATTGGCCTCCATATGATATCCTTTATGATATTTCTGTATCCTTTATTATTAAAAAATGAAAAAAGGTCGCACCATGCATAGGTTTCTTTTTATTTACAATTTTTGTAAATAAAAAGAAACCTATGCATGGTGCGACCTTTTTTCATTTTTCAGTCTTACAATATTTTGGTCAGCACCCTTAAAAGGAAGAAAAAAACTGCTGGGTGACGCCTGCTCCAACCCTTATGAACTTTATATCCTTTATTATAGAATCTAATGCAATACAATACAATACAATATAATAAAATACAATACCAACCAATTCAATACAATATGATGTGTTATTTTAAGTAGGCCTAAGTATCCAATGCATTGTTTGTAGTGTTAGGCCTACTAGTTGCATTGTGTGTAGTGTACTAGTTGTATTGTGTGTAGTGTTTCTAGTTGAATTGTGTGTAGTGTTACTAGTTGTATTGTGTGTAGTGTACTAGTTGTCTTGTGTTACTAGTTGCCTCACTTGTTCTTCTTCGGCAGATGACGACGATCACAACTGTAGCCAACAGGCAGCAGCTGACGACTGCAGCAACTATCACAGGAACTGCAGAAGAAGAAGAAAAAGGTTTTCATATACATACATGCTGTTAACATGATCATATGCAGTGTACAAGGGAAACTATATTTAGAGTTATACACAACCTGTCAATCCACATTGTTTCTATACAATCTACAATATGATCCACATTGTTTCTGATGTGTTTGTGGTAGATACATGGGTTATGCATGGAGCTGATATAGGAGACATTATTTAATAAGTGGTGCTGTTGCTGAATTCAGAAAGATTATGAAGGAAAAAAATTATGACCTCACAGGAAGCAGATTTTGGTTTTCTTTGGAATCCATGAAGGAACACTACTCTACTACTAACTGCTTTTCGTAACTGAGATGATAACAAAGCTTACCCATGTAGTCTGGTGATCCTGGTGAAGAAGCATTAGTCTGTTTTCCTGCAAAGGGCACAATGAGGAGGATACAAACAACAGATACAAACCCCCTGGCTTTTAATTTCTTACTTTGAGTTATTGTCCTGAGTTACATTCCCATAAAATAGCCAAAGAAAATTCTGTTTAGAAGCGCTGACAAGATATTATGAAGCCCCATTTTCAGAAGTAAATAAACAAAGAGATGCTGCCAAACAGAGTTGTTGTCCCTTCAAATGTTTGCAGTTTTCTCACAGGGTTTTTTTGTGTTTTCATATGTGGTAATAAATAAATGTCTTGCCTGTGTGGTCGCGAGGTGATAGTGGAGAGGGGGTAGAAGTACCTGTAGATTTTGATCCTACAGGGAGGATGGCGAGGACATTACATTTAGGCCAGTGGTTCTCAAACTTTCTCCATTACCCCCCTCAGAGGGTCTGGATGCCTCCGTGCCCCCCCCCGCCCCCAGCAATGATTTAACACATTGAATCCTAAATATCACTTCTGGCTGGCACGGTCAGACCTGAGATGAAAGATTAAATAAACGATATGGCACTCACACAGACTGATTTTACAATAGCTGCGCAGAATCAAAGGAAAGGTGAGATGAAACAAAGAGGGACTGCAGTCAAATGCAGTGCAGATGTGTGTTCATTATTCAAGTTCATGACAATTAATAATACCGGTATGTTGGTGAGGGCTTGCGCCCCACTTTGAGAAACTCTCAAACAACGGATTTAGTCACCCTAGCTAAGCTAGGTAGCCAAACAACGAGGGCAAAAAGTGTGAGTGGCCAGAGGGTAACAATGGACGTAACTCAACAAATGTTTTGTAAAAACAGTCATGAACTCAGAGAGGTCGCTTGGTGAAAGCACTGGAAGATTGAAACTCAAGACGTCCTCAAACAGGATAATCTTGCACGTTTCAGCGGACAGTTCAGTCGCAACAACCTTCTGGCAAACCATGAGCAAAAAGGTTTCAGACTGACGGTACATGCACACAGTTTCCTTAACGTCTCCGTGAGCAGTGCGAGTGCGAGTCCGAGAGGTTCGCGGGCTGCCTTTCATACTGCACAGTCAACTTCCACGTTCTATCCGCGGGCAGCAGCCATTCATTTTCAATGGGAGCCGCGCATTGAACGTGGACGTCCGCGCAAGAAAATGGACTTGAGTTCTATTTTCAAGGAGCAACGCGGACATGTCCGGTCAGGACGGACATGCGCCGCACTTACACCGTGTTCCTGTGTGCAAGGCATGATTTGTTTTCATGCATTCTAACCGTTTCGGACTGATAACAGACACGTTCTGTGGACGTACTGTGGATGTCCGCGCTGTTGGTGTGCATGTACCATGTAGCTCAGAGCCTAGCGCATCTGGAATATGTCCCGAGGGGGCGGGACTCCACCTGCGCAGCTCATTGACCTGATTGAAAACAAGTTTCGGCAAATGGTCATGCAAAGGGCATAACCCATAGTGAGATGGCTAGTTCACCTACCTCTGGGTTACCTTCGGCACCCTATAGTTCTCCTATATTGCATCCCTATCAGTATACTTCACTTCAACAGAGACCTTCACACAAGTATGCAGTTTGTCAATAGGCATTTTGTGGACCCCACCAACAAAAAAAAAGATGGTGGCGTGATAGTGGAAATGGACTTCGGTCCTGCAGACAGGAGAGTGGAGACATTAGGTGCTTTAGGTGTCGTCGTGAGGTAGTCATTTAGGTTTTTTTTTCTGCACTAGAGAACCAGAAAGCCGTGATTTGCCTGTATGGTCTGGAGCTGCGGGAGTGGAAATGGACTCTGATCCTGCAGAGAGGAGAGTGGGGACATTAGGTGCTTTAACCCTTTGTGGAGTACCATCACAAATACAGTATGTGATTAGAATTGTGCCCTTATTTTGAGTTCTCATTATGATGTCATAAGGACTTAGCAATATTTTTAACACAGACTTCTATGGGAGCTGTAGAGTGTCCAAGTAAAATTCTAGAAGAACCTCGGAAAAGTCCTTACTCCTCAAAGGGTTAATGCTCTAAACAAACTAGTCAGATCAAGCATTTGCTAGATAAACAGGCGGCCATGACTTGCCCGTTTGGTGAATGTATGCATGTGTTTTGAGGATGTGATGTCCTACCTTTGACTGGAAGAGTGAAGTTGGCAGAGACCTCAACTCCTCCACTTGCAGTCAGTTGGCACGTCCATGTCCTCTGTTTCTCAGACGGCTTTAAATCTGTGAGTTTCTCAGTTGTACTGATGACACATTGAGATTGACTCTCGTGATTCCCAGAGGCTTTGAGCTCCTGGCCTTTGCGATCCACCCATCTCAGATGAGTCCCTTTACCCTGCACAGTTCCTCCACACCAATCATGAGTGTGCAGACGACACTGGAGAGACACTTCACCACCAGCCTCTATGTGGCTCACACTTGGAGATGCAGAGACTAGAAGAGAAATACAGTATGATCAACATCAGGACCAGGATTCATTTACTGTTCAATTATTGTTTTTGTAACAGTTACACCAATGGACTGTACAACTGTAGTAACATAACTGTATTATACAATATTGTTTTGGTAGATTTTGTAACAAGTTCATGCATTGAAAATACATACCTTGAAGAACAACCAAATTAACAAGAGCATTATCTCCATGTTGTGGTTGCCCCTTTTCAGGAAACTGCATGCATGTGTACAGTCCAACATCCTTAGTAGTGACATCATTGATGACCAGGCCACATGCAGAATCAACACCAAGTCTCTCAGATCTGTTTGATCCTGAGTTTTGTACTTTTCCATGGGCAACTTTTTCAATAGCTGCAGATGAGGGTGCAGATGCAATGCTGTAAATCCATGTAGTAGAAGAGCAGTCCCTATACTCCGTAATCACATTTCTACAGGGCAGGACTGCACGGCCTCCAGCACTGAAGAACAAGGTGGGGGTGGACTCTGCTGCTTTCACACCTGCACACAGAAAGCTGCATGTTAACTCTGAGACGATTACAATGTAAGGTGGAAAGCTCATATAAAGAGCAATAATGCAGCAGCTTACGGACGGGCTGGAGAGGATCGACAAGTGCCACCTCCCAGGGAAGCTGAAAGTCTGGTCCTATCAATTCACCCTGTACCAGCGCCTGATGTGGCCCCTGAAGCTGTGTGAGATCACCTCATCCACAGTAATGAAGATGGATGCTAAAGCCAACAGCTTCATACACAAGTGGCTTGGACTACCCTGAAGCCTCTCCAACGTTGGCTTGTTTGGGAAGACCACACTGCAGTTGCCACTGAAGTCTATCAACCAAGGCTACAGACAGGAGAAGGCAAGGCTCGTGCTGGAACTAAGAGAGTCAACCGACCCCTTTGTAAGAAACACCAAGGCACCAATGCAAACAGGACGCAAGTGGAGGGCAGAGGAGGCTGTTGACCAGGCTATCAGCAGGCTTGTGCACAACCAAGGCTACGAGAAAGGAGAGGAAAGAGTTGGTAATTGAGGAGGTGGTCACGAGGAAGAGCAATACAAGATCAAGGCGCTCAGCCAGCCACAGCAAGGGCGATGGACAACTTGGGAAGGAGTCGTCAGCAGGACCATCAAGTGGTCCGACTTGTGGAAGATGCCTCAAGCAAGGCTCAGCTTCCTCATTCGGGCCACATATGACACCCTCCCCTGCCCAAGCAATCTGAGCCAGTGGTACGACTCAGAGGAAAGCTGCCAGCTCTGTAATGCCCCAAACCCAAGCCTACAACATATTCTGTCCAGTAGCAAGACAGCTCTGGCGCAGAGTAGGTATAGGTGGCGGCACGATCTGGTTCTACGGAAGCTGGCAGAAGTCCTTGAAGCACGGAGAATGGAAACAGCCAAAGAGCATCCTCCCAAGACTCGGACGTTCATCATCTTTGTTGGACAAGGGGCCGAAGCTCAGACCACCAGCCAGAGGGAAAGATCACTGCTAACACCTGGATGCAGCTGGAAATTAAGAGTGGATCTTGATCGTCAGCTCAAGTTTCCTCCAGAGATTACTACCACCTCTTTGAGGCCAGATGTCATCATGTGGTCCCCTGTAGTCAAGACACCAAATCCTGGTAGAGCTAACTGTCCTGTGGGAAGGAGGAATGGAGGCTGCCTTTGAGAGGAAAAGGGGTAAATACTCTGACCTGGGAGTGCCGGGAAGCTGGATGGGCTACGGCTATCTACCCGGTGGAGGTTGGCTGCAGGGAGTTCGTTGGAACATCCATCCAGCGCCTCCTCAGGAAGATCGGAGTGTCTGGAGCAAGGCTGAAGAGGGCATGTAGGGACCTGGCAGAGGAGGCGGAGAGAGCCAGCTTCTGACTGTGGCTGCGTAGGAAAGACAGGTCGTGGGGGAAAGAGGGGTCCTAGGGGTAGCTGCAGGGGGCGGCAGGGAGACGTCCCTGCTGTTGCTCCACCAACCCTAGATGTTCCGGGATTAATGGAGCGGGTTCCGGGATTAATGATGACCCTGCAGTTACCCCGTTGGCACCGTCGGAGGTGCGTCAGGTGGAAACGCCAAGCAGGTAGATCAGGGGTCCCCAAACTTTTTTTCTCTGGGGGCCACATTATCATTCTTGACTGTGATCAGGGGCCGGGATTAATCATTTGGGTTGTATACTAGGCATCATTTCTAGCACGGCAATCGCCATTACACGCTGAAGAAGAGCTCTGCCCGAAACGTTTGTAGGCGAATAAACGGAGAAAAATCTGAAGAGTACTGTCCTTCGCTTCCTTCATTCATAATTTCTAGCACAAAATAGGTCATCATTACAAGTGATTTGCAAAAGAAGTGAGTGAGTACTTCACATTTTTCAATTTGAAATACCACAGGTATTCCTTATAATTTCCAATAACCATGTAAAAATAGCAAGGAAAGGTTAGAAACATATGGTGATTGACAGTTTAGAATGGATACAATGGAAATGGTATGCCTGTTTATATTACAGTGAGATGAGAAACTATCAACACAACACACCAGCGGAAGACCTCAGCAGACAACCGAAACTCCAACCTAATTTCAGTCACTTCCAGGTATTTAGCCTAACATAAGATGAAGTACAGCCAGTTCCAAAGTGAGTGGATCTCATGTAAAACATTAAAGCCAGTCCCTCACTTCGGACTTTGGGCAAGGGATAGCCTTTCAGTACGAGAATTGAGAGGCAAGTTGACACATAAGTGGTATTGTGCGGCATCTGCAATGTATTTAAGGTGGAAATGAAAACGAGAAGTCATCCAGACTACAAATCACAAATGTACTCAACACAAACAGCCCTCCATGACCCCATGCTGTAATTAGATGCATGTGAAGTTGACACTGCTTACAGTTTTTTTCAATTGCTAACAAGCTTTTGTCCAATCCTCAGCGACATTTGCAAAACCCTTAGCACAGTTAACACACCAAGGGCTTTCCATGGCCATGCAGTTGACACATTACAGTATATCACGAAAGTGAATACACCCCTCACAGTTATGCAGATTTTTGAGTATATCTTTTCATAGGAAAGCATTACAGAAATGTAACTTTGACACAATGATTAGTGACCTTTTAACAACATATTTAACCGCTTAAATTTCTTGTTCACTCAGAAAAAAACAAAATACAGCCATTAATGTTTGAACATGTACTCACAAAAGTGAGTACACCCCAGATTAAAATCCGGTAGAGAAGGGGCTATGTTGGCTCAAATCGTCTCAAAATGAAAAGGGATGACAAGGGAGGTCATCAGTGTGCGTTTCAACCTTTCTTTGCATTGAACTTTTACATTTTGAGTCTGCATCTGGCTTAAATAGATTGGTTTGAGATTTGAATGCAATCCTATGGAGAATATCATGATCTGCTTCAGTAGTCACAGTGCATGTTGACATGCATGTTTCTTTTAGGTGTATTTCAGATTGCCAATGTTGACAGCATTCATGCATCCCCAGACCATGTCAGTCCCACTACCATGCTTGGCTTATGAGAGGATACACCTTTTTTGTAAAACTCACTTGTTTACCACCACACATGCTTGACACCATCTAAAGCCAATTTGTTTATCTTGGTCTCTTCAGATCACACAACATGGTTCCAGTGATCCATATCCTTGGTCTGTTCATCTCTCTTGAGACCAAGATAAACAAATTTGCTTTAGATGGTGTCAAGCATGTGTGGTGGTAAACAAGTGAGTTGTACAAAAAAGGTGTATCCTCTCATAAGCCAAGCATGGTAGTGGGACTGACATGGTTTGGGGATGCATGAATGCTGTCAACATTGGCAATCTGAAATACACCTAAAAGAAACATACATGTCAACATGCACTGTGACTACTGAAGCAGATCATGATATTCTCCATAGGATTGCATTCAAATCTCACAATCTATTTAAGACAGATGCAGACTCAAAATGTAAAAGTTCAATGCAAAGAAAGGTTGAAACGCACACTGATGACCTCCCTTGTCATCCCTTTTCATTTTGAGACGATTTGAGCCAACATAGCCCCTTCTCTACCGGATTTTAATCTGGGGTGTACTCACTTTTGTGAGTACATGTTCAAACATTAATGGCTGTATTTTGTTTTTTTCTGAGTGAACAAGAAATTTAAGCGGTTAAATATGTTGTTAAAAGGTCACTAATCATTGTGTCAAAGTTACATTTCTGTAATGCTTTCCTATGAAAAGATATACTCAAACATCTGCAAAACTGTGAGGGGTGTATTCACTTTCGTGATATACTGTACATGCGTTTTTCACACAATTAGCAGTCAATTAATGCATTTCTAAAATGCTAACATTTCCTTTACACACAGGATAACCACAGCAACAAAACAATGTATCTTTTATGGCTTATTTTCAAATGCTTTCACACAGTGTGTCAAAACTGGAAATACAACATCCAAATCCTTATTTCAGTAAATATGCCTATGCATGACATTAGCAAGAGTACAGCGAAATGATTATTGATAAAAGTAGAAGAAAACCTCAAATTTTAGTTGTTCGGTTCTGTTGACAATTTTTACAGTAAAAAGTTGTCTCACAATCACAGACTGGAAATGCTTTTGTAACAGTTGGAAAGAACTGTCTTTTTATGAGAAGAATGTCTATAGGCCTAATAAAATCTTCATAATTCATCATGTTTAAAAATTGTATATATCACTCTGTCAACACATCTGCTGAAATTGGTATAAATTATGGTAAAAACAGGTAACGTCTGAAGTCAATGCTGTCCATGAAGTCATGATTTGGAAATACATGAAAAGGTATTATAGATTCAATAATTTCAGGGCCGGTTCTAGACCATTTGTCCTTGGGAAGCACCCCCGTTCCTTTTGTGGATTTTCAAAATTCACATCTGTAAACATAGTGTCTTCAATTTGATCTAAGATTTACTGTGGTACCTGCATATACTACTGTAAGTGGCATTGACAGCATTGTCAGTGTAAGGTTTCCTGTAATGTTTTATGTATTTTGTGTGACATTCTAATTCTGTGGGACTTTCAGGCTTTATCCTCACAAGACATTTGGTGCCCTCGGCAACAGTCTTGTTTGTGCTTTTATATGTATTTGTTTCATTATATTTTGTTCACTGTAAGTAACATTGCAAAACGTTATATGTTCTATCATACATAAATAGTTTTTCTACTGTACCTCCTGTAGTCAACAGTAAAAAATGCTTTGTACCGGAATCAAATTGAATAACACATGAGGTCAGAGTCCTGTTGCCTTTGGAAATTTAGTGCAAACAGTGAATTGCATGATTTGAATGCATTCAATAGGCTACCTGTAAAACTGAAACATACAAGTCTATGCAGCTTCTGTAATGTTGACAATAGCCAGTGTTTTGAAGTCTTGTGTAATTTGATTGACTCAATGTACCTTGTGATATGAAAACAAGTGTTATTGTTTGACAGACGTGTTTCATTTTGAGCCACGTTTCTAGTGTTTTGGTAAAGTGTGTTCTATGTTCAATGTGTTCTATTTTGACATGAGTACTTTGTGTATATTTAACAGTGTGTGCTTTTGAGAAGAAAATGAACTGTTTGGCCAATTGTGTTTGGTAGGTGGTCTGTAATAAGAGTTAAGAAAAAGTATCCAAAGTATGGGTAAGTGCTTGTTAGCAATTGAAAAAAACTGTAAGACCCCTCCATGACCCCATGCTTTGTCAAGTGCTGAGTAAACTTGAGCCCTACCCAAAAGTAGCTTACATGTAATCAGATGAATGTGAAGTTGACACTCCTTAAGTCATTGAGTGCCAGCCAATTTCAAATTCAGACCGGGGGGTTGCCAGGCTTTTTTCAACATTTGAGTGTTTTTTTTCAAGAGACATAAAAAATTGAGTCCATGTCCATGTGAACAACAAACATACCAGATCAACGTGTTAGGCCCCACCCTCATTACAAAAAACGCAAATGACTTGATATCAAGTCTTTGGCACTGTGCCACACATTCTGAAAAGACTCACTTTCAAGCCCATGGCACTCAAAAAGCTACGAGTATCCTTACATCTTCACCCAAAATGTCAAACAACACTCTTAATCTTTCTATTCAGACCGGGGTCACCTGAGTGCATTGCCGGCTGTCACAACTCTCTGTGGGAGGATGCAGTGAAAAAAAAGCTCATATTTTAAAATCCACAACACATTGTCACAAATGTACAGTATGAAACACTTTTAAAGCACACTACCTCAAAACTGAAACTGATAGACAGCCTGTACAGACTTGTGCAAAAAGACATTCTGTGAGTTGGGATAGACCAATGCAGAAAACATACTCTGTCAGTTAAGGTGGACAATCTTAACATGACCTGGAACAAGTGTTGAATGATGCATCTATGATATAGTATAGTATGTAGAAGTAGGCAGTGTACAGAGTATGATTGGGTTGGACATTTCTCACAATGTCACAGTAAAGTGCAGGTAAGTGTATTAGGCAATCACACACACACACACACACACACACACACACACACACACACACACACACACACACACACACACACAGACACACACACACAAAGAGTAACAAGTGTACAAGTGCAATGTGTTAAAAGCCTATTATATTCCCATGGTTAAACAAGAAGTAATGAAGATGAGCAATGTTTACCTTTGTTGTAGTTTAACCAGATGAAGGACACAATGAGAGAGATGCAGATACTGGTTGCCATCCTTGACACGTCTCCAATTCTGTCGTATGTACACGTCTGTATTCTTTCAGAAAGTTGCTACAGATTCAGCTCAGGTTTCACTTCTGCATTACATCACCTCCCATCTGATCAACTCTCTGATCCCTCCCATAATCATGTGGTTTAAAGTCTATCTGTATTTTACATCTGTAGTTTACTCAGAGCAATGACATATATTTTCTCCCACTCACCCACTACTGAACCAGTGGATGATATGAGCACAACTTATTGGTAAACAGGGATGTATTCCTGTGTTTATTGCACAGGCGAAACGCAAATGCCAGACACTACCTGTAGTTACTGTATCATTGATGCCAGATAATGAAGCTAAAGTCATCATCTGTATTTTACCGACAGCCAACCTATTGAACAAGTGGGGCCAGGATAAACAAACCTCTTCCCTGTAAAAAAAAATATTAGCGGGCCTATTTGCTGAAAATGTCCAACTACATTATGTACAAGTACGTGTCTGTGTGTTCGTTTAGGAAGTTTCTAAAGAGCGACCACAAGTTTCACCTCTGCATTACATCACCCCCAATCTGGTCCCTCCCATGTTCATGTGGTTTATGTGAGGCCTGAATACTATACTGCAGTGCAAAAAAAAACACGCAAACAAACAAACATCTACAGTCTGGTCTGGGTCTGTGTGTGAACTGAGTTATAATGACCATTTGTGACTAATCTACAGTATGATGCCCTGATGTTTTTATGCCAAAGTCTCTAACTGGTGGTGGTGGACACTGGAGGTTCATAGTCAATTACCTGCCACACACTTACTGTACTTCTCTTCTCTCCCTTAACTGAACCAGTGGATCAAATGAGTACAACATATTGGCTTCTGGTAAACAGGGATGTATGTGTGTGTGTTGGTTACTCTTGACATTTGTGATGCACCTTTGAGGAGCGTAACGGTCCGGTCCGTTATATTTATCTGATCTTAATGAGTTACTTCCTTCCTGACTTCTCTTAGGCCCATGTACAGTGTTGACATGGCAACAGGAGAAACTGTCACATGGCAGGTTTTTGCCATAGCATGTGACCTCTTCATGGGTAAAGTCATCCAGTGCTCTCCCCCAATCCTCCTCCATGACTGAGGTACTCTGAGCATGGTACCGTCCCGCCGCACTGCATGGCATGGTTTGAAAGGCTTGTAACTTGAATAGCAGTGATATAGGCGTTTACTCTACCTTTGTAGTTGGAGCAGATGAGTGAAATGATGAGAGAAACACAGAGGCCGGCTGCCATCTTCACCATCTGTCTCAGTCTACTGTCCACTGTATGTGTTTATGTGGTTTAAATATCACTGGTGGGTCAGAGCAGTTTAACATCCTGAATTGTGACTGATTGTTTATTAGGGGCTGCTAACCCTTGTACAAAACATTTAGGCTGTATTTACCTGTGGATGTATGTCGAATAACATCTGTGTACAGTAGCAGAGGGTTTTGCAGATAACACAGTAAAGACAGTAAAGATTGTTAAATGTATATAATACAACAACACAGTACTTCACATTGATCGTGGGTGTTGAAATAAAAAAAAAATTTAATGAGTGGGCAACCCAACTGTTGAGGACCACCTGGTAAGGTTACAAACTGCCTTTAAGTAGCCTAACATGTGTATTTAGATTTTTTACAATCTCAAGTTTGCATTTCAAATATAATTGTCGTCATGGAAACGGAAATGTGTATGAAGTGAAGTGTGAACCAAGCAACAACTTGACCATTAGTTTCAGTGCACTGTATGTGTTTGTAGGGTTTAAATATAACTGAAGGGTCAGAGCAGTTTCACATCAGTGCCACATCCTGTATAGTGACTGATGTTCATGTGGTTTATTAGGGACTGCTAACCCTTGCACTGAACATACAGTATGCACCTGTAGATACATGTCAAAGACATCTCTGTAGGGTTGCAGATAACAGTAAAGATTGTTAAATGCATCTTGTCCCTTTGCTGTGCGAATACAATAAGAATACAGTACTTGGCATTGATGTTGGGAGTTGAGATGAATAAAGGACAGCTTTGTGAGGGGGCAGCCCAACTGTACCTGGCAAGGTTACAAACTCGGCCTTTAAGTAGCCTAGTGTATTTAGATGTTTTACTTGTACAATCTTCTATCACAACTTTGCATGTCAAATGTAATTTAAGACATCTCTGTCAATGTATTTGAATGCCTGCAACACATACATGTTTTCACTAATATTGTTGCAACTCAAATTAACTTTTCTTGTTGTTATTCCTGCAAGCTCGTAGTCTCACTGAGTCCAGGTTGGCATGCACTCCCAGTTTGCAGTGAATCTCTGTTTCCTTTTCTTATGCCTTCTGGGATTCTAGCTCTTTGATCTACTGTTTTAATTTCATGTCTTTTATTTTTATTTTTTAGTAGGCCTATCTATTTTACTGCCTATACGCAATGCACTTGTCTTATCTATTACAAAGAACACAGTATTAAGGGGGTTGTAGGGGAGGGGGGGCGAGGAGGCTGTGGATTGAACGTGTGTAAATGTGAGTGAATGAATGTATAGTGCTGTAATGTATTGTCTTGTATTGTTTGAATTGTCCAGATTTAAGGGGACCCTATTGAAAATGAGATGTCACATCTCAAAAGGCACTCCCCGTAAATAAAAAAATAAAAAAAAAAAAAAAAAAAAAATGTCCTCATGGGAACAGAAATGTGTATGAAGTGAAGTGTGAACAAAGCAACAACTTGACCAAACTGTTGCCAACCGCAGTTTGAACATTTTAATGATCAGCAGCCTGCTCTTCCTTAAAATACCTTATTTAGGTGCTGTCATATGACACATTATCAAAAGAGACCGTTCAAAGCCACTGTTAAAGCCACAGGTCAACCATCAGCATATAGGCCTAGCGTTGGGGTGGCAACCACGCCTGATCTAGCTCACTCAACCATGTCCTCTTCAAAGTAGGGCTACAGCGAAAAGAAAAAAAAATACAGTGTTGACTCAACACTTCGAGAGGCAATTTAACACCTCTAGGGGTAGAATTAACACTGTTGTTTTTTTACTATGTTGAAGCAAAAGGCCTCTCTTAAAAAGGTCAACGGAAGAGTACTGAGGACACCAGTGCCTCGTTCATGACATTTCACATGTATGTTGTTTCGTATTGAGGTAGTATAAGACGTGTTTTTGGGAAATTATGAGTTTATAGGCACAAATTGTGATGGGAAGTAAAAGCTGTAGATACACAGACTGAATGTAAATGAATGATGAAAAGTCCAAAGACAACAGGAAAGACACAACAATACAAGAAGAATCAGTGAAGTAAACCCCTGGAACCGGCCAACATACTTCTAAAGCCGACACATTAATGCCTAGTTCCATAAAGCCATTTATAAATCACATACATGTCTAATTCTTGCTGACTTCAGAGCTCCTCCCTGTCAGCCTTATCGACCACATTTTTATTTATTTATACTGTGTGTGTGTGTGTGTGTGTGTGTGTGTGTGTGTGTGTGTGTGTGTGTGTGTGTGTGTGTGTGTGTGTGTGTGTGTGTGTGTGTGTGTGTGTGTGTGTGTGTGTGAGCTCCTCCCCATACAGTAGCTGTTGCATGTGAAACTTAACAAAATGCTTGTGGACATGGTTGTAATTAACAAATAAATAATGAGACTCAGCTCGAGTGCAGATTTATTTCTCCTCTTTAAGTTTTAGGTTTTTTTCACGCACCCATTTATTTTACTCTACAAGTTGAGCACACCCTCTAATACACTTGAAGACACTTCTGCACAACCATCAGCAAAGTTCAATTCATTTTAATCAGTCTTAGTTTCGCATTCACCTGTACTCATTTACATAAACACTTTAAGTGTAGTGTGAAAAGTATACGATTTTGAATACCTGGCACTAAAAGACATATGTTTACTTTGAATTTAGTGATGCCTTTGACGAGCGCAAGTCAAACTACATACGTCAACAACTACAGTACATGACATGACAACAGCAGAGACTCTGTGGTGCAAGGACATGATGCGATGACATGTCATGGGTAAGCAGACAGGGCGTCAGACTTGTAGCCCAAAGGTTGCTGGTTCGACTCCCCACCCTNCAGGGAGTAACCACCTCCATGACTGAGGTACCCTGAGCGCGATACTGTTCTCTCACACTGCTCCCTTGGGGCGCCATTGGGGGCTGCCCCTTTGCACAGGTGGGGCATAAATGCAATTTTGCTGTGTGCAGTGAGCACTAAGTGCTGTGGAGTGCTGTGTCACAATGACAATGGGAGTTGGAGTTTCCCATGTGGGCTTTCACTTTCATGTGACCTCTTCCCCATTTCTACAACAAAGCTCTCAGTGGCGCTACGCACTCCCGAGTTTGAGAGTATCTACTGCATAGACATTTCTTGGCCGTGGCAGTACTTCAGCACCACGGCCAGCGATCTTGCCCGCTACGCCGTGTAACTATCCCAGTGCGTGAAGCTGATCAGTCCACCGCGTGGACAGCTGCTCTCCACATTACAGATAGTGAACTAATGAACCTCCATTTAAATACTAATTAACACATCAAAGCAAACTTCCCTTATCAGACAGGGACAGAGGGGTGTACTGGAGACAGTGGAATACTGGAGACAGTGGAATACTGGAGACAGTGGAATACTGGAGACAGTGGAATACAGGAGACAGTGGAATACTGGAGACAGTGGAATACTGGAGACAGTGGAATACAGGAGACAGTGGAATACTGGAGACAGTGGAATACTGGAGACAGTGGAATACTGGAGACAATGGAATACTGGACACAGTGGAATACTGGAGACGGTGGAATACTGGACACAGTGGAATACAGGAGACAGTGGAATACAGGAGACAGTGGAATACAGGAGACAGTGGAATACTGGAGACAGTGGAATACTGGAGACAGTGGAATACTGGAGACAGTGGAATACTGGAGACAGTGGAATACAGGAGACAGTGGAATACAGGAGACAGTGGAATACTGGAGACAGTGGAATACAGGAGACAGTGGAATACTGGAGACAGTGGAATACTGGAGACAGTGGAATACAGGAGACAGTGGAATACTGGAGACAGTGGAATACTGGAGACAGTGGAATACTGGACACAGGGGTATACTGGACACAGGGACACAGGGGTATACTGTGGGGCATATGTCAGCAGTCTAGCTAGTAGGATTTAATTTGAAAATTAAAGATAGACTAAATCACATATTTCATATTAGAAGGTCGGCAGAGTTTCCAAGCGTGTAGAGTGTGTAAAGTGTTATCATCTAACAAGCTGTAGGGGCATGATGTGATCAGATGGGATATTTATCTAGGCTATGGTTAAACATTTATTTGACAAACTAACTGTTCACAAATGCATAATGTTAATATGATTTGTTTTAATAACCACGGGAGTACATGAAAGCAGTAGTAGCAAATTGACATAATACTGTATGAATATGAAGTTACAACACAAGAAATAATACGTTTTGTGGTAGTCATCATCATCATTATCATGAACATCATCATCATTATCACTGTCACTGTCATCATTATCATCATCATCATCATCATCATCATCATCATCATCATCATCATCATCACTGTCCTTGTCGTCGTCATCACAGTCATCTTTATAATTACAATTATCATGGCTGTCATTGCAGGCTGCTATGTAAACAAACAGTAAAAAATCTGGGGGGAAAAACCCAGAAAAAAACAGAAAAAATAAAGCCACACGCATCAATGAGGAATCAAACACAAAGTCCTCAAACTGGACAATTCGTTTAGCAGGAAGTTGAAGTGTTTTCCGCAGAAACAGTGTAACTGCATCATGACACCATAACCATGCAGTCTCTGCAAAATATGAGAAAAGTAAAATAAAAAATCATTATTGTTACAAGCAATAAAACTAACATAACAAACCTTTAGTAAAAAAAAGAAATGAAATGTACCTTCTAATGTCTACTCAGAAGATGATCTAGTTGCCCTTTCTGCATCTGAAATGTTAAATAGCACATGAACAATTAAACGAAGAACATCCATAATGTGATGCTCATTTTACTGAAAACTTCACAAATGGAACCTCATAAACTATTAGTTTACCAGTGAACACTCACTTGAGCTTCTTTTGCGAATCACTATTGATGTGATTACCACGGCAACCAACAGGATGCACAGAATGGGAAGTTTGATGATCACGCAGACTTTGGGGAAAAGTCAAAAAGACAATATAAAAAGTAATGCTTAGTAACATCTATATCAATAACAAAAGTCGAAATACCGATAAAGCCATTTGAAGGATCTGTCTTTGGAAAATGTTCACATCACGTGTTAATAAAACCGACATGACTTGACATTTTTCTGCCAGTTTAAATGTGCATTCAGCTGTGGTTTCAGCTGTGATATAGGCTAAATAATTACTGTGACGTTACAGTGATACGGATGAGTACAGTACTGTAGGATTGGCATACAAAATTTACGTTAATTTTGTTTGTTGACCAATAACTTCTTTCCAGTGCTTACCCATGTGGTCTGATGGTCCTGATGCTGGACTGTCAGTTCCTCCTGCTGCAGAGGGGGCAGGGAGGAGATGCCAGGTAATGGAGTGGAAAACATTTTAAAAAGTGGAAATATTCTTAACCCAAGTATACATGTACATTTTAAAAGGTTATGCATAATGCAATTATGTTCAGTAAAAACTACACTATAACTTGCCTGTATGGTCCAGTGGTGCTTGTGGTGTAGGAGTGGAAATCAAGTCCGGTCCTGTAGAGAGGAGAGAGGAGACATTAGATGCAGAGAGGAGAGTGGAGACATTAGGAGCAGAGAGGAGAGAGAAGGCATTAGGAGCAGAGAGGAGAGTGGAGACATTACTGTAGATGCAGAGAGGAGAGTGGAGACATTAGGTGTGTTCATGCGCTAAACCTACTTGTCAGATGAACTTTGTTAGACAGAACAGAAAGTCATAACTTGCCTGCATGGTCTGGAGTAGCCGGTGGTGCAGGAGTGGAAATCAACTCTGATCCTGCAGAGAGGAGAGTTGAGGCATTAGGTAACAAGACAGAACAGTCAGGTCAAGTTGTCACTAGTCATATGGGAAGTGATGTCCTACCCTTGACTGGAATTGTGATGTTGGCAGAGACCTCAACTCTTCCATCTAGAGTCACTCGACACGTCCACGTCCTCTGTTTCTCAGAGGGCTTTAAATCTGTGATCTCCTCAGTTACATAGATGCGGCATTGAGATCTGCTTATTGTCTTCTTATTCCCAGAGGAGAGCAGCTCCTGGCCATTGCTATCCACCCAGCTCAGACGAGTCCCTTTACCCTGCACATTTGGTTCGCACCAATCATGAGTGTACAGGACGCACTGGAGAGACACTTCACCACCAGCCTCTATGTGGCTCACACTTGGAGATGCAGAGACTGGAAGAGAAATACGGTATGATCAACATTAAGTTGTGATAGGCCACCGCTCATCTGTTTAGAAGGTGCAGGATTCAGTAAAAAATTCTGTATAAAAAGAAGACAATCCGCACACTTCAGGTCTATTTTTGTGCAAAGAAGCTTTACTTGAGTTGCAAGCTTTCGTAAAGCTTCTTTGCACAAAAATAGACCTGAAGTGTGCGGATTGTCTTCTTTTTTTATGATCAACATCAAGACCAGGAGTCATTCACTGTTCAATTGTTGTTTTTGTAAAAGTTACTATATACACCAATGGACTGTACAACTGTAAGAACAGTATTGTAAAACATTATTTTGGCAGATTCTAGAACATGTTCATGCTTTGAAAATACAATGAGCATCAATATCAGACTCAGTTCACTGTACAATTGCTGTTTTACTTCAACATTTACTTTCAATCAGGGCTTTGAACCGTTATTTTTTCCCAAACGTTCCGTTCCGAACAGAAACGGAATTATAACGTTTCCGGTTATAAGTTCCACCAATAAATTGACGTTCCCGAACCGGTTAGAACAAAAAAATATTGTTCCCGGAACGGTTAATTTCGTTCCTGTCAGCTGATTACTCCCCATAGGCCTAACTGACGGAAGTGCAAATGAGTCAGCCTACATTCCAAACTGTTTATTCAAGCGGATGAAAAGAATATCCTCCAGAATTTTGTCATTCAGGGATGACTTAAGCTGAGAAAAAACCTCAATGATGAAAATGCGTGCTCCACTCTGACTTGGGTCACGGGGAGCGCTATGATGGACATTGTGTTTGTGCATATTTGAAGCGGCCATGGATGCCCAATAACGTCGAACATTCTCGGTGCCCTTTACACGCGCTTCTCTGCAATGTCTTACAATGATGCAATGGAAACTCTGCCCTTTTGTATGACAGTGGTTTCTCTTATTTAAGATGTGGAGTGGAGACTTTGTAATCCACAGCTCTCTCTCCATTCAGTCAGAGAATGTCTGATGTCACACAGGACGTGAACCTAAGGGCCAAAACATACCAAGGCGGAACGGAACGGTCGCAGGACGGACGCGGTCTTTCTGCTTAGTTTCGGCCGGCGTGGTTTTCTCTGCCTTTCACACTGACAGCGTCGGCGTGCGCGGCCAGTCCTATTCAAAACCCTAGCCACAGCCAAAGCTAGCATGCTACTTTGCCATTCATTTGAATGAGACACCGCCGGTCGCCGGCGTGAAAAATACGCTCGAGTTCTATTTTCCAAATGCAGCGCGGCGCGGAGCCGGCTCCCGCGCCGCTGACGCCCGACTACCGCCGGTTGGTGTGTAAGGACAGATAGGTTTCAATGTATTTTCACCGACCCGAGTAAAAAACGTGGCCGTTCCGCGACGCTTTACCGCCTTGGTGTGTAAGACCCCTAAGCCGTCATGGTAACGTGCGCAGGAAAATAATTACTTTTTTTGTTTTGTTTGAGGAACGGTATTAACCGGTATTAACCGGTTACCACTATTTTTAAATAAGTGTTCCCGTTCCAGAACATTAAAAATAATAACGTTTCCGGTTTCGTTTCTGTTCCCTGTAAAATACAAAAAGTTCCCGGTTTTCGTTTTCGTTCCTTGAATCGGTTCAAAGCCCTGCTTTCAATATGCAACTGTAGTAACCGAACGGCATAATAAAACATTGTTTACAAATTCATGCTTTGAAAATACCTACCTTGTAGAACAGCCAAATTAACAGGAGCATCTTTTCCATGTTGCTGTCCCCCCCCTTCAGGATACTGCACGCATGTGTACTCTCCAGCATCCTCAGCAGTGACATCATCGATGATTAGGCCGCATGCAGAATCAACACCAAGTCTCTCAGCTCTGTTTGATCCTGAGTTTTGTATTACTTCTCCATGTGCAACTTCTTCAACAGCAATGTATGTAGTAGCACTTCCGTACATCCAGGAAGTAGGAGAGCAGTTCTCATAACCTTTCATCACATTTCTACAATTCAGGACCGCTTGGTCTCCAGCACTGGAGAACAGGGTGGGGGTGGACTCTGCTGCTTTCACACCTGCACACAGAAAACTGTATATTACCTTTGAGGTGATCAGAATGTAAGAGGGAACACTCATAAAAAAAGCAATAATGTGTTTTAGGTAAAACCTGTTAAACTGGTTGATATTTGTTTAGATAAATGAAAGGATTTCAGCTCTAATGGACAATGGCATAATATCCTCTCTATAATGTTGTCTTGTATCAGTAGCCTTCTCTATCTAGCGTAGTGTATACCGCTATTGTAATAAGTATCTCCATGCTGTTACAGGAAAGGGAAGCAAATTGGACAAGTCATGTTTAGTCATGTGCACATTGATACATAACTACTCTCTTGGTCATTTTAAAGAAAGAAACAGATATATAGTATATTATCAAGTAGAGTGTTATATTTTGTGAGCATTGGAATTAATTGACTTGAGCACATAAAAGGTCAACAGACCTACGTAGGGTACTGTATGTCGCACTCCTAACAGTGTCTGACCGACCCACGGACCCAACGCCTGACGCAACGTCACTGATGTGGTGTCTGACCAACGCAGTGGCATGAATAAAACTCAGGTCGCAGCTTACATGTAGGTGCTGGTTACACACATATATATATTTTTAAATGTGGATATTTTTTTATCTGTTTACATGTAAATGCGAGATGTGGATAAAAATTAAAACTCCATGGTAACAGGTATGTTTTAGCCCCCTAAATGGGATATATTTTTAATTTTTTGCATTCTAAAACTCTAAAACCACTGCTTTTTCAAAAGATCCATATAGTACGTGTAAACGGCTTCTTGATGACAATTGAAAATTGGGGGTGCCCAGATTATTCGAGTTAAATGAGCTCTACTCCACTCTATCCTCTATGTATGACAAAGTCATTACAAAATCTATTATTCTATCTATTCAACACATGGTCATTTGAATGTATTGCACAATCTCTGCAGGATGTTGCTCATAAAATCAACAATACAGTACAATGTCACAATGCTATGGTGTTCAATACATCTCCACACTCACTCGGATATCAACAAGCACAGCCTGCACAGTTCAGCTAGATAAACTGATAAGGTAAGTAGGCTAATGCTTTCAATGTTATGAAGAAATAATGATTTAGGATTAATTATGTTTACCTTTGTTGTTGTTTAACCAGATGAACGACACAATGAGAGAGATGCAGATGCTGGCTGCCATCCTTGACACGTCTCCAATTCTGCCGCATGTACAAGTCCTGTACTTTGTATGTGTGTAGGCTTATGTGTCTATATTTGTTCAGAGAGTTGCTGAAGAGCCAGCGCAGGTTTCACTTCTGCATGACATCACCCCCCACCTGACCAACTCTCTACTCCCTCCCATGTTCATGTGGTTTATGTGGGGCCGGACATCCTCGGCAACCATTTACTAGAGCAAAAATAAACAAGAAAAAAAGCATTGGTGTTAGTTGACTGTGTGTGAACTAAATTAGAATTATGACCAATTGTGACTGATCTACAGAGCAGAGATGCTTTTGCACCAAAGTCAACTATGGTTTTGAGAAATGCACCTCAGAGGTCCCAGAAATGTACTGACCTGCCACATACATGCTTTTACTGACCTGCCACACACTACATGCTGTGTAGTATACACCTGCCACACACTACATGCTGTGTAGTATACACCTGCCACACACTACACACTACATGCTGTGTAGTATACACCTGCCACACACTACATGCTGTGTAGTATACACCTGCCACACACTACATGCTGTGTAGTATACACCTGCCACACACTACATGCTGTGTAGTATACACCTGCCACACACTACATGCTGTGTAGTATACACCTGCCACACACTACATGCTGTGTAGTATACACCTGCCACACACTACACACTACATGCTGTGTAGTATACACCTGCCACACACTACACACTACATGCTGTGTAGTATACACCTGCCACACACTACATGCTGTGTAGTATACACCTGCCTGTCAAGACATCATTTTAATAAACATGTAGCCCCCAGGTAGGCCTTGGTAGCCCTCTGACCCATAAAGGTTGGGGACCCCTGGCCAGTGGTAAATATGGGTGTAGTATATTGGCCTGCTAGAGAGAGAGAGAGCGAGAGAGAGAGAGAGAGAGAGAGAGAGAGAGAGAGAGAGAGAGAGAGAGAGAGAGGCCAAGAGAACCAGAGAGAGAGAGAGAGCTGAGAGAGAGGCAGAAAAGAGTGAAGTGTTCTTGGACAGATGCTGCAGGGTGAGTCCATGACAGCTACCTGCTCATTGCACAGTCAAAAATAAATGCCAAGTGGGGATTCTGTCTGCTTCATATAACTGGGGAATCCACCTCTGCATTTTACCCCGTGGGCCACTGACACAGACCACTGGAGTACTGACACAGCCCACTGGAGCGCTGACACCTCCCACTGGAGCACTGACACCTCCCACTGGAGCACTGACACCTCCCACAGGAGCACTGACACCTCCCACTGGAGCACTGACACAGCCAACTGACACAGCCCACTGGAGTACTGACACAGTAGATTGGAGCACTGACACAGCCCACGGGACAACTGACACAGCCCACTGACAAAGCCCAGCAGAG
Organism: Engraulis encrasicolus; assembly: GCF_034702125.1. Taxonomy (NCBI): domain Eukaryota; kingdom Metazoa; phylum Chordata; class Actinopteri; order Clupeiformes; family Engraulidae; genus Engraulis; species Engraulis encrasicolus. The sequence continues at coordinate 52,687,127 of NC_085874.1, read as the reverse complement.
CACTGACACAGCCCACGCACCACTGACACAGCCATAGATTGTTGGTGATATACATTCTATGGACACAGCCCAGTGGAGCACTGACACAACCCAGTGGAGCACTGACACAGCCTAGTAGAGCACTGACACAACCTAGTGGAGCACTGACACAGCCTAGTGGTTCCCAAACGTGTTCTGCTGGGACCCCCTTTTGCACACTAATATTTCCGCACCTGTGGTTTACCTGCTTATATGAAGTCCCTTCTCTCCTGTGGTTTACCTGTTTATATGAAAAGTCCCTTCTCTCCCTCCTGTCCAGCACATGATAACTGAAAACAAAGTCAGCAAACCAAGCTCATGTTTCTCTACATTTAATATAGTGTCGTTTCGGGCAGCATGCCCTTCATCATCAGACATGTCTTGAAGATGTGCAGTGGAACTTTATAGTTGTATGCACGTAGTGTGGCTAGACCTAGCGAATGCATATGGGTCAGTGCCTCACCAGCTCATAACATTTGCATTGGACTTCTTCTACGTCCCAAAGAACATCAAGGATATGATTGCCAACTACTTCCAGGATATGCACATGTGAGTTAGGCTGCAGAACTTCACCACCAAGTGGCAGCAACTGGAAGTAGGAATTGCCATGGGGTGTTCCATCTCTCCCATCCTCTTTGTGGCTGCGTTTGAGGTCATCCTAACAGGAGCAAAGCAGGTGGTGGGAGGAGTTAGGCTGCCGCAAGGACGCCGGCTTCCCCCTCTAAGAAGCTATATGGATGACATCACATGCCTGCTACAAACAGCTCCATGCATGTCAAGACTGCTCAGGAGGATGGACGAGCTGATCAGCTGGGCTAGGATGAAATTCAAACCAGGCAAGTCGAGGAGCCTCTCTATGTGCAAGGGAGAACGGAACGACAGGGCTATCTTCACCATAGGGGGAGAAGACATCCCCCTCATTGCGGACCAGCCAATCCGCAGTCTAGGAAGACAATATACATCTAGTCTCTCAGACAAGGCAATGGGGAGGACCATTCTCCAGCAGCTATCAGCAGGCCTGGAAAAGATCGACGCCAGCCAGTTGCCTGGAAAGTACAAGGTGTGGTGCTATCATTTCACCTTGTACCCAAGGGTAATGTGGCCATTGAAGCTGTGCGAAGTCACCTCCTCAGCGGTAACTCAGATGAAGGCAAAAGCCAATGCTTTCATCCGTAAATGGCTGGGGCTCCCAAGGTGCTTCTCAGCAACAGGGCTGTATGGATGGAATGCGCTCCAACTGCCCCTCAAGTCCATTACCCTTGGGTATAGGCAGGAGAAGGCCAGGCTTGTCATGGAGTTGAGGGAGTCCTCTGGCATAGCCGTGAAAGATCAAGGCGCACGGATCAAGACAGGGAGGAACTGGAAGGCGGAGGAGGAGGTGCAGAGAGCAGCAAGCAGAAGCAGACTTCAACACCAGGAAGTGGTGGGCATGGTCCAGCTTGGGAGGGCAGGAGATGGCCAGGATGGAGCAGGAGGAGCTTAGGGTCAAAGCCATCGCTCAGGGCCAGCAGGGCCGCTGGACAACATGGGAGGGGATGACAACAAGAACTGTCAGCTGGGCGGACCTGTGGAAAAGTCCACAGGCCCGCCTCAGTTTCCTCATCCGAGCAACCTACGACATCCTACCCTGCCCTCGCAACCTACACCAGTGGCTGGGAACAGAACAAGCCTGCAACCTATACGGTACCAGCAACGCCTCACTGCGACATGTCTTAACAGGATGCAAGACTGCCCTAACGCAAGGGAGATTGAGATGGCGTCATGACCAGATCCTCCGCCAGCTGGCCGAGATTGTTGAAACAGCAAGGAGCGAGGCGAACAGAGGAGAGTCAGGTGGATCCCAACAAGACATCCAATTCCTCAGGCAGGGGGAACTGCCAGCTGGAACAGGAAGGAGACCACCACCTAAGCTCCTCAATCAAGGTGCAGAGTGGGCAGACAACTCCATTTCCCCAAAGAGATCTGCAGTACCACCCTGCGCCCCGACATGGTCTTGTGGACCACAGTGGAGAAAAAGGCGCTGCTGGTCGAGCTGACTGTGCCTTGGGAGGAGGGGATGGAGGCTGCCCATGAGCGGAAGAGGGCGAAGTATGCAGACCTGCTGGCAGAGTGCAGGGAAGCAGGGTGGAGCACGAGACTATACCCTGTGGAGGTAGGAGCAAGAGGGTTTGTGGCAGACTCTACGATACGGCTGCTGAGAGACCTAGGCCTGTGTGGCACCAGTCTGCAGAGAGCAACTAGGGGGATTTCAGAGGAGGCAGAGAAGGCAAGTTTCTGGCTCTGGCTGAGACGGAGGGATGTTGCATGGGGAGCAGGCACAACATAGGGATGCTAGCTGCAGGGGGTGGCAGGGAGACGTCCCTGTTCACTGCCCCGCCACCAGGAGATGTTCTGGGATAAGGGGCGAAACATCTAAGAGAGGTGGTCCCCAGCGGATGACCCTGCAGCTAGCAATATAGGCACCGGCGGATGTGCGGCATGCCAAGAGCATAGCAGGATGACATCTACCTGTCTACCGGATCAATTCATTAGTGTCGTAATACACCCGCGTCCATTCATTGGTGTCGTAATAGGCCTGCATCCATTCATTGGTGTCATACATGCCTACTGCCACGTTAATGCATATGTTTAGTGTTAAGGATGTTAATGTGGGATCTAACCTTCTACCTGTAAAGTAGTGTTTTTTTTGTAATATAGAAATAAAATACTAAATAAGTAATACAAATCTCTCTATGTACAACAATATGAATACATCAATGCTGTGCAACCATTACAGTTATCCAAACAAAAATATAATTCTAAATCCTCTCTCCTCTCATCCCCCCTCTTCTTCTCCTCTTCTCTCCCCTCTTCCTACCCTCTGCCTCTTCTCTCATCTCCTCTCCTCTCCTTTCCCCTCTTCCTCTCCTCTCCTCTCCTCTCCTCTCCTCTCCTCCTCTTCCTCTCCTCTGCCTCCACCACCATGCACTCTGCACACTCCTGCTCTTCAACTGAAACACATGGTGTCAGTGCACATCATTTTATTGACAAATTAAGAGATTTACTTAAAATATGAACACAAATATGAACATTATTTCAAAGAAAAGCATCTGCAATGATAGGATATAATCCTAAAAGGTATTTTAGATTTTTAAAATATATATTATTTAGATATTTATGTATATAATATAGATTTTAAGATTTTTTAATATGTAATATGTACACAAAAGCTTGGCCACTGAAAACAAGGACATTAAGGTTCTTTTTCTAGAGCAGAAAAAATGTTTCACGTACAGTAAAACCTAAATTATAGAACGCCCACTGTAAAATAGACATATTTTGAGATGGATACAGGTGGGAAAATATTTCACACATAAGCTCTAATGTTTTGCTCAAATATTTCCTGTGAATAGAATGCACAATAAAAAATTACACTCATACTGAAAAATGAAACTCAACATCCCGTCAACACCCAAATGACCCAAACATGGTTGGTTTGTGTAAACAAACGTGAACATGAACATCCAAATGACTCTGAAAATGGTTGGAATCATTTGTGCTCCTTTTGCACACATTTTTTCAGAAAATTAACATTTGTGCACAAACCATGTACAGGTATTTAACTTAAAATACGCCACTCAGCACCTAGTCAAACATGGTTGGTTGGAATCGTTTGTGCTTTGTTTGTGCACGTTTCTGAAGACAAAAAAAACATTTGTTCAAAAACTGTCTTTAACAGTTTACACATTTACAAACTGTCTCTACCAAGATGTTAACCACAAGCAGCCCACTATGATATTCAAACAGCTGATGCTGTGCAGATGGGTCAAAGTTGTGCGAAATGGCGAAATTTTTAAATTGTTTCAAGTGAATGGATGACAGCCGAGGCTTTCATGAATTCACTGGGAAAAAATAAAATAAAAAGAGTCGTGTTTTTAACCGTTACAGTCTGCAGAAGGTATCTGTTACACTGAATGACAATTTGATTTTGCACGTCTTTGACCCAGATGTTAAAGAGAGATAACGTGCTGTGTGTGACAGTAGCTGTGTCCTCCTTCATGTGTCTTCTGTCTTCTGCACATTATGCACACTGTGCCAATTAACACATTACAACAGAGATCATGCATCATATACAGTATAACACATGTGAGCGTCTAAGTGAGATCATGCATCATATACAACACATGTGAGCGTCTAAGTGTTGTCTTTCTTCTGCACGGTGGCGTAGAGAGCGTTGGGGTCAGCAGGACTTGTGCTGTGCCTTTTGTCACCAGCAGAGGGCATCACTGTGCTGTAGGTCGCAATGGTATCACTCTGCCTCTGAACAATCACAAATAGTCAGATAACAACATTAGACAGACAGACAGACACGGACAGACAGACACAGACAGAGAGACAGACAGACAGATACAGGCAGACAGAGAGACGGACAGACATAGAGAGACAGGACAGAGACAGACAGGCAGACAGAGACAGAGAGAGAGCCAGGAAGACAGATATAACAAGTAACTTACATCATAAATCCTTGTCTGTGGTTTTCCGAGATGGTCAAGGGATGCGTAGTGCAATTCCTCTTCATCCTGTATCATAATAATAAAAAATTGAGTTTTGAGCATGGTTTTCAAGGTGGAAAGGGAAGTGCTTTGATGTAGTGAAACCAGGAAGTGGTTACAGAGTTTAGAGCCAGCCACACTAAAAGCCCTGTCACCTATATGTAGCATGAAGATGTTGTGGAGGTGGTGGAGAGAAGGAGAGAGGGAGTGTAAAGAAACATGTTAGAGGTGTGTAAAGCGTGGGTGGGTATGAGGTCACTACGAGAGACTATATTTAATCAAGAGCAGAAAAGCTTTCCCTGTAGAGCGTTTCCCTTTTAGAGTGGGCCTACTTCCCCATACTTAAAGAGTCCACACCACATCTCAAATATTTCCACACCACACCATATCTCAAACCCACAGTCCCACAACAGCTTCATTAGGAACGATAAGACAGGACATCAAAATGGATAGTATCCTAGTATCTTTCACGAGTATTTCTAGCAGGAAAAGTGAAAAAGTGCAAACATGATATGTCAACAATCAGGTTTACTAATTAACGTTTTACGCGGAGCCATACTTAGCCGGAATTCTTTACGCTACATTGAAAAATGTGTGTCAAGTGAATGCATTACGTACGTTGCTGTATGTTTTATTGTGTCAAGTGAATGTGTTGCGTGCGGTGCTGTATGTTTTATTCCATAACTTACATCAGCTGGAGATTCCTGTGATGGGCTGGCTGTATATTGCATCCTGTTGGGACCCTGGCAGAGGAAGAGAACATTTTCCTTTTTCAAGAATTGTGTGGGCTTTTGAGAGTGAGAGACAGGAAACGAGTGAAGAGAGAGAGATGGGGAAGGATGGGCAAAGGACCTCAGGTCGGAATCGAACCCGGGTCGCCAAAGTAATGGTACAGCGTCTTAGCACTTTGAGCCACCGCACCGCTCAGAAGAGAACATTTGACCAAAAATAAACATTTGCATACGTCAGAAATATAATTGCATATTATTCAAAATGCTGGAATTGCTATACTATTATGACTTAACAATACTCACAGAGGTGTCCTCTGCTTTCTTTTTGGAATCTGAAAGATAACCACCAAAAATTGCTTGATTACTCTTGTGAATTATAGGCCTACAATATATAGGTTCAATAGCATAATATATTGATAACAATATGATCAATATAGGCCTATATGATATCCTTTATAATACAATGCAATACAGTACAATACAATACACTACAATACAATATGATGTACTGTATTATTATTTAACTGTGTACTGTAAGGCAAGGCCAGGCAAGTTTATTTATATAGCGCATTTCATACACAGGTGCAACTCAATGTGCTTCACAAAGTTAACAAATGTAAATGAAAGGAAACAGGGAAGAAAGAAGGAAATGAATTAGAGTAAAAAAAAGCATGTAAAACATTAAGATAAAACATAAGGTAAAAATAATAATAAAATAAAACATAAATGAACATAAAACCTTGAAAAACATAAAAATAAACAATAATTTAAGCTAGGGGAAAGCATCTGAGAACAGCTTTGTCTTGAGTCTAGATTTAAAGCTATCAATAGTGGGTGCATTTTTTACATCATCTGGAAGCTGGTTCCAAAGCTTTGAAGCATAGAAGCTAAAGGCTGCCTCTTCACACTTTGTTTTGACTATTGGAATCACCAGCAAATTCTTCTCCGTTGACCTTAGTGACCTGGTCGGTACATACAGCTGAAACATATCCAGTAGATATGTGGGTCCCATTCCATTTAATGATTTAAACACAAGTAGCATTGCCTTAAAATCAATTCTGTAGCTTACTGGGAGCCAATGCAGCGATCTTAAAATTGGAGTAATGTGGTCAAACTTCCTTGTCTTTGTAAGAACCCTTGCAGCTGCATTTTGTACCTGTTGAAGCTGTTTAATGGTCTTATTGGGGAGGCCAGTGAAAAGACTGTTACAGTAATCAACTTTACTAGAAATGAAGGCATGTATTAGCTTCTCCAGATCATGTTTAGACATCAGGCCCCTAAATTTAGAGACGTTTTTTATGTGATAAAATGCAGACTTAGTAATAGCTTTCATGTGACTGTTGAAATTTAGGTCACTGTCAATGAGGACCCCAAGATTTTTAACTGTTTCCCTTGGTTTCAGTCCCTTCGTTTCAAGGATAGTAGCAATCTTTTGTCTCTCCTCTCTTTTCCCAAATATAATTACTTCAGTTTTTTCTGTGTTCAGCTGGAGGAAATTGTGAGACATCCATTTGTTAATTTGGTCCATGCAATGATAGAGTGATTCAAGGGGGGTGTAGTCATTGGGGGACATAGGTATCATCTGCATAGCTATGGTAATTTATAGAGTTATTCTCGATAATGTGTCCCAGTGGCAACATATACAGATTGAACAGTAGTGGTCCCAGAATGGAGCCCTGGGGGACCCCACAATCCAGAGACATCGGTGATGAAGTATGTCTTCCAATGGCGACAAAAAAACGTCTTTGTTGTAAGTACGATTTTAACCAGTCGATCACTATGCCTGTAAAGCCAACCCAGTGTTCCAGTCTATGTAGTAGTATAGAATGATTAACTGTGTCGAAAGCTGCACTTAAATCGAGTAGCACCAAGACGGATGATTTGGCAGCATCAAAATTCAATCTTATGTCATTCATAACTTTAATAAGAGCTGTTTCAGTGCTGTGGTAGGCACGGAAACCTGATTGAAACTTATCAAAATAGCTATTAGACATTAGAAAGGCAGTTAATTGGTTAAAAACAATTTTCTCTATTATTTTACCCATGAATGGTAGATTGGTTATGGGCCTATAGTTGTTTAGTACCAGTGCATCCAGTTTGTTCTTTTTCAGTAAGGGTTTCACAACTGCTTCTTTCAGACAGCCTGGGAATATGCCTGTTTGTAGTGAGGTGTTGATGATCTGAAGTACATCTGGTGATATTAGATGTAAGATGGATTTGAAGAAGGCTGTTGGTAGAATATCTAAGTCAGATGTAGAGGAGCTAAGACTTTGTACCGTTCTATTAAGAATGTCCACATCAACTAAATTAAAATTTCTCATGAGGTTAGGATTTAACTTCACCGTAGCAAGTTGGTCCGAATCTTGGGTCGGTTGCACATGTGTGAGTATGTTTGTACGTATTTTTTCAATCTTTCCTTTGAAAAAGGATGCAAACTCATTGCATTTGCTGACTGAGAGGAACTCAGAGGGCATTTGATTTGGGGGCCTTGCTAGCTTTTCCACAGTGCCAAACAGGACGCGTGCATTATTAATATTTCTGTTAATTATGTCAGAGAAAAAAGATTGTCTAGCTTTAGCAATTTCTTGGTTGTATTTAGAGAGTGTGTGTTTATAGATTTGGTAGTGGACTTCAAGTTTGGATTTACGCCACTGTCTTTCAGCCCTCCTGCATTCTTGCTTTAGCAATATAACTGTGGGATTCATTCTCCAAGGTGCTTTTTTATGTCCCACTGTTTTGATTTTTTCGGGGGCAATAACATCCATAATATGGGTCATCATTGCATTAAAATTAACCATGAGATCATCAGCATTCTCTGAAGTGTGACTTTGGATCTCTGAAAGTGCTTGCTGAAAGAGTGAGGCTGTCTCACAGTTAGTGTTACTGTAGTGTTACTAGTTGCCTCACTTGCTCTTCTTCTGCAGATGACGACGATCACAACTGTAGCCAACAGGCAGCAGCTACCGACTGCAGCAACTATCACAGGAACTGCAGACGAAGAAGAACACGGTTTTTATATACATGCTGCTAACATATTCATATGCAGTGTACAAGGGAAACTATATGTAGAGATATGCACAACAATGTCAATCTACATTGTTTCTGATGTGTTCATGGTGGATATATGGGTTATGCATGGGGGTGATATAGGAGATATTATTATTGCTCCCCAGTACCTCTCTGAACTCCTCCAGCCCCACTCCCAGTCCAGGTCTCTGAGGTCCTCTGAAAAGGACCAACTTACCATCGCCCGAACCAGACTTCATACTGTTGGTGGTGACAGAGCTTTCTGTGTTGCTGCCCCCACCCTCTGGAACAGTCTACCTCCAAACACCAAGCCCCCACACTGGCTACGTTCAAGTAACACCTTAAAGGATAACTTCAGCCAATTTCAATATGTTAACATAACATCTCTTCACTGAGGCATATGACCTCTAACCACCGTGGCCCTTTCCCCCAGCCCTTACAACCCCTCCTTATAAAGCGTCCTTGAGATCCATGAAAGACGCAATATTAAAGCAAGTTATTATTAATATTATTACTACTCTATTATTACATGTATACTTTCTGGTGATTAGATTAGAACACAGCTTACCCATGTAGTTTGGTGATCCTGGTGAAGAGGCATCAGTCTGTTTTCCTGCAAAGGGCACAGTGAGGAGGTTGCAAATGACAGACACAAACACTGGCTTTTAACTTCTCACTTTGAGCTGGTGGGAGTGGAAATGTGGCCTGATCCTGTGCAGAGGACAGTGGAGGCATTAGGTGCTTTCATGCTCTACACATACTAGTCAGATCAAATCTTTGCTCTCCATAGAAACAAAACGCCTGTATGCAGGGATAACACTTAGGAGAATGAAAAGTGACTGAGTTCTCAGGGCCCCATGTACAGTACATAGGGGGCCCACAAACAGTCCCATGTATGTAGATATGTGGCTGAGGAATGTCCATTGGAGCTGATTGCACATAGGGCCCAAAATTAGCTACGCCCCTGCCCTTGTATGACTGTGTTGTGAGGATGTGATGAAGTCCTACCTTTGACTGGAATCGTGATGTTGGCAGAGACCTCAACTCCTCCATCTGCCGTCAGTCGACACGTCCATGTCCTCTGTTTCTCAGAGGGCTTTAAATCTGTGAATTGCTCAGTGATACTGATGACACATTGAGTTTTTCTTTCAACCTTCTGGTTCCCAGAGGAGAGCAGCTCCTGGCCGTTGCTATCCACCCAGCTCAGATGAGTCCCTTTTCCCTGCACGGTTCTTCCACACCTGTCATGAGTGTGCAGGCGGCACTGGACTCGGAGAGACACTCTGCTACCAGCCTCAATGTGGGTCACACTTGGAGATACAGAGACTAGTGGAGAATAACATCAAGACCATTTCGTATTCAACTATTCATTTTGTCACAGTTACTTTACAACAATGAACTGTACAACTGAAGCAACAGAAATGTATTATAAAATGTTGTTTTGGTAGATTATGTAACAAGTCCATTGTGAAAAATGAGGGATGGTAACTACATTTTTCACAGAAACGCCACTACATGCCCTACCTACACTCACCTACACGCACAGACACTTTCATTCAGACACTGACACACACGTGCATGCGCACGCAGCACCTGTAGCCGAACAAACATTCATTCCTCAGAAGTTTACTTTTACCGCGGTTAGCGTGAGATGACACCCACGCACAGTAACATGTAAACATTGTTTAAACATTCATTCAGCAAACATTCAGCGAGCAACGCGGTACCCGTTGTCTTAGCTCCATAAATCCACACGCATTTCAACAACATCACGCTACATTCAAACATTCCGCTCTACCATAGCCTGTCTACCTATAGTCGCTCCACATCCTATTCACCCCATTATACAAAATTTGGCAGCAGTTCAATAGATTTGCATTAGGGGCGTTCAGACAGTGGAGACTGGGGTTCCCCTATTGGACTGGGGCTAATCACCCACAATAAGTCCTCGCTAGCAGCTGAAACCTGAACATATTACGGTCGTCTCTGACCGCAAATTAAAAAATAAAATTAAAAACACAGTAACCTGGGAGTTATATCCGTCTAGTTTCTTACAGCTTTGACATTTGTGAGTCAGTCTTCACTAGCTTCTAGCTAAGGAAATGACGAAATCCGATTGGTGAATGGGGAACTAAACCGGATGCTAACATAGGCGAGACGAAGCCTAGCCACAGGCTAACTGACAAACGTGAGGCCAACAACTCGGCCGATTGTGATGTACGCCACAAATAGACCAATCGACCTTATATTTAGACACTACAAAGTTGATTTCTGCCTTCGATTTTCAACAGTTAAGAAATTAACACATTCTTAAGGTAGTAAAGCGGGTCGCCGCCATGTTTGTTTTCCAGAATCACCGCGGGTAGAGAGCTCACGTGCAGCATTCTGGGTAATTGAGTTTCACGTTATTCATGCACAAAATGCGTGGTTTTTTTTTTAATGCAGTGAGTTTAAAACATCAAACCAAGTGCCATTTGGAAAGGTAATTTACACTTCCTTTAGGAAAAACAAAATGAAAACCGGTGACCTTCCATATCCGACAAATCAGCTGCGTCTATTGTGGAGCTCCATAGTACCCCATTCATTCTGACGGCTCTCCTCTGCTTGAACATCGCCGCCTCGTGGACAGTACCACCCGGAAGAAGCTGTCAGTTTAGTCTCTCCTCTATAAACCCTCTCTGGCTCTACTCACATTCTGGTGCGTCAGCAATTGTGTCCGGGGGGAAACCAGAGCCTCTAGGAACCAAACTTTTTAAACGCTGATCTGGCAGTGTTGAGAACGTTCGGCACCCGGAAGTAGAATGTTTTTGGAGTAAATATTATTATATCTCGTTATTGCAAACATGTAGGAATGTCATTATTGTTTGTGTCTTTTGTAATATTTGTATTGTTGGTTTGGGAATATTGTGATATTTTGTATGGAGATTTAAAAGAGTGTTTTAATACTTTTTGTGACTTTATTTTTCTATTGGTTGATGGCTGAACCAATCAGAAGTAACTTGAAGATTGTGAGTTCTTTAAAAGGGCATGTCTTTCTCATTCTAGAGAGAGAGGGTGAGGTGTACACATGCTTGCTGAGAGACTGTGTCAGAAAAAGTAAGTGCAAGGACGTTTGTGCATTTAGAAAGTATTTCTGTTTTTTGAGATTTAAGTTGCCTGACTGAAGCCGGTTTTCTTTTGCGGTTATTCAGTTTGTATCACTTCCGCACTGTAAATAAATCCGCACCCGTATCCACGATATTTTCAGTTGCCAAGTTTCCGTCTTCTTTTAACCGCTATTTGTGAGGGCCAGTCCTGACATGAGTTGGGGGTAGAGAAGCCCCTTTCTCACATACATGCTTTGAGAATACATGCCTTGAAGAATAACCAAATGAACAGGAGCATTAGCTCCCTGTTGTGGTCCTTCCTCTACAGGAAACTGTTGACATATGTACTGTCCAGCATCCTCAGCAGTGACATCATTGATGACCAGGGCACATGCAGAATCAACACCAAGTCTCTCAGCTCTGTTTGATCCTGAGTTTTGTTTTACTTCTCCATGACCAACTTCTTCTATAGCTCCATGTGTAGTAGCATTGCTGTAGAGCCATGTAGTAGAATAGCAGTCCCTATACTCCGTCATCACATTTCTACAGGGCAGGACTGCTTGGCCTCCACCACTGGAGAACAGGGTGGGGGTGGAGTCTGCTGCTTTCACACCTGCACATGAAAATCTGTATATTACTGCTGAGACGATTACAATGTAAGGTGTATTCAGGGTGCGATTTGTCAGAAAAACAGGAAGGACCTGTCATCATCTACTGTCAAACCCAACAGTCAATAAGGACCTGTCATCTGCTATGGGGCACCTAAGTCACGCCCTCTACTTCCTGGTTCATGGGGCAGAGGAAGTCAAAAAATGATTACTGGGCTTGAAAATGAGTGATTTTTGGATTTGTGGTGCATAGGTGGAGGTCCACGGTTTGGATTGGTGTCAAAAAATCACTCATTTTCAAGCCCAGTAATTATTTTTTGACTGCCTCTGCCCCATGAACCAGGAAGTAGAGGGCGTGACTTAGGTGCCCCATTGCAAACCAGTCAAGAACCGCAAACCCTGAGACTTGTGGACAAAATACTCAGAGACACTTATCTGTTTCAATGGGAATCTTTTCAGTATTACTGATTAATTTAACTCTGTCCAAATAGAGCCGTATTGGATATGGCTGTATTGCACACCACTTTTTCACATATACATTAATAGTATACGTTAATATACATTAATAATAGTCTACATTTATTCTTTATCACAGACTGATATTAGGAAATGTATTGAGGTTTTCATGTAAAGCACACTCTACCTTAAAAGGGGAACTGATAGCACAGCAGCAGACAAGCTTGGCTAACTGCTCAAATGCATTTGTATAACAAGTATAATGTACAAGTGTAATGTGAAGAAAGCTGATGTCCTTGGTTAGAAAAGCAGTGATGAAGATGAATGATGTTTACCTTTATAGTAGTTTAACCAGATGAACGACACGATGAGAGAGATGCAGATGCTGGCTGCCATTCTCGTCACATTTCTTACTCTGCCGTGTGTACAAGTACGTGTCTGTGCGTTCGTTTAGGAAGTTGCTAAAGAGCGACCACAGGTTTCACTTCTGCATTGCATCAACCCCGATCTGATCAACTATCTGGTCCCTCCCTTGTTCATGTGGTTTATATGGGGCTTGGACACCCTTACACTACAGTGCAAAAAAGCACTTACAAACAAACAAACAAACAAACAAACGTTTAGCGTAGAGTATAGTAAATTCATTAATTCCCAGGGGGTAATTAAGGATACTACATCCACTATATGGTCCTCTGTGTGTGAGCTGAGTTCTTAAAGGGACACTGTGCAGGAAATGGTCAAAAAAGGTACTGCAACTATGCTGCTCATTGAAACTGGGCTGCCTATTGCCAAATTTGATCTTTACATGAAAGTTAACTAAGTAATAAACAAATATTTTCTAGTATGGTCCAAGTACAGTCATTTTTGCTGCTAAAAATGGCTATTTTTGGAAATTCAAAATGGCGGACCATGGAGAAGATCCCCCTTTTCATGTATGAAAAGTGCAATTTTTTCCAGTCATAATGAAAAAATCTCACACAGTGTCCCGTTAAAGACGAAATGAAGCAGTGACCTAATATAGGGGTCTATAACACCAGTAAGATAAGCCAGCAAATATATATTTTTTTGAAGTCTGAAATTTAAGCCGTTAATAAAAAAAATAAAGCACAAACACGTAACGTTTCTGTTAACGTTTCCAGCCAACAGCGGGTGACGTCACGCAAATGGTAGTCCTCTCTATTCTAATGCTGTTATGATAGTAGTGAATTAAACATTTGGGCCTTGCGTGGCTGATTATGAGCTTATTTGCTTAACCCAAATGAAGCAAGAATACCTGTTTGGGTGGGACAGAACAAATATGAGACATGAAGGCAGACAAGACATCCCATCACATGAACCACAGGTAAACGTAAGCAGCTTTTTTGCTAAGGTGACAAGGCGCTAACAAATTTTGGCATGAGCCAACATGATCACTTTCATAATCGTGCAATGTTGCAGTTCCCTACCTTCGTCTTCCGATGATTTCGCCAACCTTTTCCAAGCCCCTGAATTATTTTTACTTCACCTGCCCACGTTTATCGGTGTTATCCAGTCAAATCCAATATGCGTCCCTTCCCTTCACAAAGCTTTCCAAACTTTCCGCCAATTTTGCAAGTTATTTTCTACTACTGAATTGGACCACATAGCCAACTTAACGACATGGGCTTTCAGTTTAGCGTCCAACAATGCAGGAAAAAGACGTTATATTTATTATTGGTGGCGGTCTGTCACTACAAACCTATGAGAGCGAGCAGCCCCACAGTCCTGACTCCTGTCCTATGGTGGATGCAATGGGTGGATGGCTGCAGCTATCCCACCATGCTCGTAGCAAAGGCTTTTTGACACACAGTGATAATGACACTTGGCATTTCTCTTTCATCTGATAGTAGGTCTATAACATAGAAGACCCAGGGACAATGTAAAATGAACCCCTCGTCCTTCTTCAATTTTACTGCCACGATTAGAGTCAGTTAGCGCTGTAGTTAGCACACGCTAACGTTAAGTGAATGGAAGGTTACATTAGCCACCAACTTCTACCATTCGCGTTACGTAGGCGTCGAACATGGTTGCGTCCTTGTGGCGAAACTAGGTAATAACATGTCATTTTTCAGCAAAACTACTTCAAAGTGCAGTCCAAGGAACATCCATTCGTTTATGAAAATAAATAAGCCGCCAAAAAATGATAATAGCTGTCAGTGCTTCATTTCCACTTTAAGACCAATTGTGACTAATCTACAGTATGATGCCGTGATGTTTTTGTGTAAGAGTATCTGACTGTATTTTACATCTGTATTTTACCCAGAGCAATGACACATACTGTATATATTTTTCCACTCACCCACTGTTGACTGTATCAGTGGAGCATATGAGCACAACTTATTGGCCTCTGGTAAATTACAGAAAACGATTTGGACTGTATTTGGATTTGGAGTAGAGGGCAAGGCTAAACGGTTGGTACTGGAGGAACGCAAGAGATGACCATGGCTAGAGATGCCCATGGCCTGTGCTACTAGAAGCTGAGTGGCCTATTGGTTCAGGTATGGTCTGATCTTTTTCATATTGAATGGTAAGAAGCGCCATGACCGGGCAAACGGGGCGGCAGTGCCTTTTGTTGAGTTTTATATTATCATGGCACTGCAGGGCTTGACATTAACTTTTCACACACCGGCCACTGTGGCTAGTGGTTTTGCAGAGTCACAAGCCATTCAGGTATTTCACTAGCCATTCAGGTATTCCACCAGCCACAGATTTTATATTGTTTATTTTTATTTCTCATGATAGTGTATGTCGTCTAACCTCAGAAGATGAGGTGCTAAATCAAAATGAGCGTATAGCTTTCTACATGGAAGTATATCAAGCAAACAGAAACTGAGTTACTTTTTCTTGAAACAATTGATACACAAGGGGCAAACACCAGAATATAATCTACCATGATGCATATGTCATACCAAGGAATAAGCTGCCAGCCAAATTGGCTAGTGACACTGTTATTACTAGCCACAGCCAAGTTTTACCAGTATTTGGCTGGTTTGCAGGTGCCAGTGTCAAGCCCTACATGGCAGCATGAATCCTTGGCCGGGATCACCAGGAGTTCAGTTTTAGCGAGGTGTAGGTAGAGGTGATGTTCCTTCATCCATCTGGATAATTCGGAGAGGCAAGTGGAGATGCACACAGAGACACAGACAATGGAGACCTCTAGCTCAATGATTTTCAAAGTGTGGTCCAGGGACCACAGGTGGTGCGCGACAGAGCTCAGTTGGTCCGCGAGGGGATTTCTACTTTTCCAAGGCAAGCTAGCAGTAGTCTATATTTGTAATATAATTACAAAGATAAACATAGCTGAAGTCTTATTTTCACCATAAGACAGACTTGTAATGTGAATAAAAAGTAAGTGGTCTGCATCGAAATTAGCAGTGTCAAATTAACAGCCGTCACGCCGTCACATTAACAGCCTGAAGATTCTTGGGGGGTCGAAGTGGTCCTCGGTCTGAGGAGTTTGAGAACCGCTGCTCTAGCCCATATGACTGGTATAGCTGTGTATCATCCGCATAGCAGTTGTAGGAGAAGCCGTGGGAGCGGATAACATGGCGCAGTGAGGTAGTGTACATAGCAAATAGGAGGGACCCCAGCACAGACTCTTGGGGCACTCCTGCACTTTCAGAAATAAGGTATAGAACTCGTCGCTGTGGCAGTACCCTCAAGGGGAGTACCATTGCGTCGCTTGGGTGTTTGTCCTTCAGCTCTGGCAGCCCTTAAAGGGACACTGTGTGAGATTTTTAGTGGTTTATTTCCAGAATTCTCGCTGCCCAATTTACTAAAATTTTTTTT